>NW_027513440.1:0-194362 GCF_048772815.1 Callospermophilus lateralis
AATAAAGGAGTTCTCAGTTTTGTCTCTATGGATTGTTTCCTCTTCAATTAGCCCTAGGCACACACTGTGGAAAAGCACTTTCATTGAGAGGGGTTGCCAAGCTTCTAAGAAATAACGAGTTTCCGAAATACCAGCAAATATTTTTTCACCCAATCTTGATGATACTTTTTGCTAATGATCAGTACACAAATCCCACTTGGCTCACCAAATTTTGTTCTTCTAGGTTGAAGCGTTCGTCTACAGTAGCAGTTTTTATATTTAGGTTTCTCTCTGTTCTCTCCTATATAGATAGATGAATTTGGAACTCTAAATCCAACATGGATTGTAGTAGCTCTTTGAAACTTGAAAAAATAAAGGAGTTCTCAGTTTTGTCTCTATGGTTTGTTTCCTCTTCAAGTAGCCCTAGGCACAGACTGTGGAAACACTTTCATTGAGATGGGTTGACAAGCTTCTAAGAAATAACGAGTTTCCAAAATACCAGCAAATATTTTTTCACCCAATCTTGATGATACTTGGTGGTAATGATCCGTACACAAATCCCACTTGGCTCACCAAATTTTGTTCTTCTAGGTTGATGCGTTCATCTACAGTAGATGTTTTTATATTTAGGTTTCACTCTGTTCTCTCCTATAAAGAAAGATGAATTTGGAACTCTAAATCCAACATGGTTTGTAGTAGCTCTTTGAAACGTGAAAAAATAAAGGAGTTCTCAGTTTAGTCACTATGGTTTGTTTCCTCTTTAAGTAGCCCTAGTCACAGACTGTGGAAAAGGACTTTCATGGAGAGGGGTTGCCAAGCTTCTAAGAAATTACGAGTTTTCGAAATACCAGCAAATATTTTTTCACCCAATCTTGATGATACTTGGTGGTAATGATCAGTACACAAATCCCACTTGGCTCACCAAATTTTGTTCTTCAAGGTTGAAGCGTTCGTCTACAGTAGCGGTTTTTATATTTAGGTTTCCCGCTGTTCTCTCCTGTATAGATCGATGAATTTGGAACTCTAAGTCCAACATGGTTTGTAGTAGCTCTTTGAAACTTGACAAAATAAAGGAGTTCTCAATTTTGTCTCTATGATTTGTTTCCTCTTCAAGTAGCCCTAGGGACACACTGTGGAAAAGCACTTTCATTGAGAGGGGTTGCCAAGCTTCTCAGAAATAACGAGTTTCCGAAATTCCAGCAAATATTTTTTTCACCCAATCTTGATGATACTTGTTGCTAATGATCAGTACACAAATCCCACTTCGCTCACCAAATTTTGTTCTTCTAGGTTGAAGCGTTCGTCTACAGTAGCAGTTTTTATATTTAGGTTTCTCTCTGTTCTCTCCTATATAGATAGATGAATTTGGAACTCTAAATCCAACATGGATTGTAGTAGCTCTTTGAAACTTGAAAAAATAAAGGAGTTCTCAGTTTTGTCTCTATGGTTTGTTTCCTCTTCAAGTAGCCCTAGGCACAGACTGTGGAAGCACTTTCATTTAGATGGGTTGCCAAGCTTCTAAGAAATAACGAGTTTCCAATATACCAGCAAATATTTATTCACCCAATCTTGATGATACTTGGTGGTAATGATCAGTACTCAAATCAGACTTGGCTCACCAAATTTTGTTTTTCTACGTTGAAGCGTTCGTCTACAGGAGCAGTTATTATATTTAAGTTTCACTGGGTTCTCTCCTATATAGATAGATGAATTTGGAATTTTAAATCCAACATGGTTTGTAGTAGCTCTTTGAAACTTGAAAAATAAAGGAGTTCTCAGTTTTGTCTCTATGGTTTCTTTCCTCTTCAAGTAGCCGTAGTCACAGACTGTGGAAAAGCACTTTCATTGAGAGGGGTTGCCAAGCTTCTAAGAAATTACGAGTTTCCGAAATACCAGCAAATATTTTTTCACCCAATCTTGATGATACTTGGTGGTAATGATCAGTACACAGATCCCACTTGGCTCACCAAATTTTGTTCTTCTAGGTTGAAGCGTTCGTCTACAGTAGCAGTTTTTATATTTAGGTTTCACTCTGTTCTCTCATATATAGATAGATGAATTTGGAACTCTAAATCCAACATGGTTTGTAGTAGCTCTTTGAAACTTGACAAAATAAAGGAGTTCTGAGTTTTGTCTCTATGGTTTGTTTCCTCTTAAAGTAGCCCTAGGCATAGACTGTGGAAAAGCACTTTCATTGAGAGGGGTTGTCAAGCTTCTAAGAAATAAAGTATTTCCGAAATACCAGCAAATATTTTTTCACCCAATCTTGATGATACTTGTTGCTAATGATCAGTACACAAATCCCACTTGGCTCACCAAATTTTGTTCTTCTAGGTTGAAGCGTTCGTCTACAGTAGCAGTTTTTATATTTAGGTTTCTCTCTGTTCTCTCCTATATAGATAGATGAATTTGGAACTCTAAATCCAACATGGATTGTAGTAGCTCTTTGAAACTTGAAAAAATAAAGGAGTTCTCAGTTTTGTCTCTATGGTTTGTTTCCTCTTCATGTAGCCCTAGGCACAGACTGTGGAAGCACTTTCATTGAGATGGGTTGCCAAGCTTCTAAGAAATAACGAGTTTCCAAAATACCAGCAAATATTTTTTCACCCAATCTTGATGATACTTGGTGGTAATGATCAGTACACAGATCCCACTTGGCTCACCAAATTTTGTTCTTCTAGGTTGAAGCGTTCGTCTACAGTAGCAGTTGTTATATTTAGGTTTCACTCTGTTCTCTCATATATAGATAGATGAATTTGGAACTCTAAATCCAACATGGTTTGTAGTAGCTCTTTGAAACTTGACAAAATAAAGGAGTTCTGAGTTTTGTCTCTATGGTTTGTTTCCTCTTAAAGTAGCCCTAGGCACAGACTGTGGAAAAGCACTTTCATTGAGAGGGGTTGCCAAACTTCTAAGAAATAAAGAATTTCCGAAATACCAGCAAATATTTTTTCACCCAATCTTGATTATACTTGGTGGTAATGATCAGTTCACAAATCCCACTTGGCTCACCAAATTTTGTTAGTCTAGGTTGAAGCGTTCGTCTACAGTAGCAGTTTTTATATTTAGGTTTCACTCTGTGCTCTCCTATATAGATAGATGAATTTGGAACTCTAAATCCAACATGGTTTGTAGTAGCTCTTTGAAACTTGACAAAATAAAGGAGTTCTGAGTTTTGTCTTTATGGTTTGTTTCCTCTTCAAGTAGCCCTAGGCACAGACTGTGGAAAATCACTTTCATTGAGAGGCGTTGCCAAGCTTCTAAGAAATAACGAGTTTCCAAAATACCAGCAAATATTTATTCACCCAATCTTGATGATACTTGGTGGTAATGATCAGTACTCAAATCCCACTTGGCTCACCAAATTTTGTTCTTCTACGTTGAAGCGTTCGTCTACAGGAGCAGTTTTTATATTTAGGTTTCCCTCTGTTCTCTCCTGTATAGATAGATGAATTTGGAACTCTAAATCCAACATGGTTTGTAGTAGCTCTTTGGAACTTGACAAAATAAAGGAGTTCTCAGTTTTGTCTCTATGGATTGTTCCTCTTCAATTAGCCCTAGGCACACACTGTGGAAAATCACTTTCATTGAGAGGGGTTGCCAAGCTTCTAAGAAATAACGAGTTTCTAAAATACCAGCAAATATTTTTCACCCAATCCTGATGATACGTGGTGGTAATGATCAGTACACAAATCCCACTTGGCTCACCAAATTTTGTTCTTCTAGGTTGAAGCGTTCGTCTACAATAGCATTTTTTATATTTAGGTTTCCATCTGTTCTCTCCGATATAGATAGTTGAATTTGGAACTCTAAATCGAACATGGTTTGTAGTAGCTCTTTGAAACTTGACAAAATAAAGGAGTTCTCAGTTTTGTCTCTATGGTTTTTTCCTCTTCAAGTAGCCCTAGTCACAGACTGTGGAAAAGCACTTTCATGGAGAGGGGTTGCCAAGCTTATAAGAAATTACGAGTTTCCGAAATAACAGCAAATATTTTTTCAAAAAATCTTGATGATACTTGGTGGTAATGATCAGTACCCAAATCCCACTTGGCTCACCAAATTTTGTTCTTCTAGGTTGAAGCGTTCGTCTACAGTAGCGGTTTTTATATTTAGGTTTCCCTCTGTTCTCTCCTGTATAGATCGATGAATTTGGAACTCTAAATCCAACATGGTTTGTAGTAGCTCTGTGAAACTTGAAAAAATAAAGGAGTTCTCCGTTTTGTCTGTATGGTTTGTTTCCTCTTCAAGTAGCCCTAGGCACAGACTGTGGAAAAGCACTTTCATTGAGAGGGGTTGCCAAGCTTCTAAATAATAAAGAATTTCCGAAATACCAGCAAATATTTTTTCACCCAATCTTGATGATACTCGTTGCTAATGATCAGTACACAAATCCCACTTGGCTCACCAAATTTTGTTCTTCTAGGTTGAAGCGTTCGTCTACAGTAGCAGTTTTTATATTTAGGTTTCTCTCTGTTCTCTCCTATATAGATAGATGAATTTGGAACTCTAAATCCAACATGGATTGTAGTAGCGCTTTGAAACTTGAAAAAATAAAGGAGTTCTCAGTTTTGTCTCTATGGTTTGTTTCCTCTTCAATTAGCCCTAGGCACAGACTGTGGAAACACTTTCATTGAGATGTTTTGCCAAGCTTCTAAGAAATAACGAGTTTCCAAAATACCAGCAAATATTTTTTCACCCAATCTTGATGATACTTGGTGGTAATGATCCGTACACAAATCCCACTTGGCTCACCAAATTTTGTTCTTCTAGGTTGATGCGTTCATCTACAGTAGATGTTTTTATATTTAGGTTTCACTCTGTTCTCTACTATAAAGAAAGATGAATTTGGAACTCTAAATCCAACATGGTTTGTAGTAGCTCTTTGAAACTTGAAAAAATAAAGGAGTTCTCAGTTTTGTCACTATGGTTTGTTTCCTCTTTAAGTAGCCCTAGGAACAGACTGTGGAAAAGCACTTTCATTGAGAGGGGTTGCCAAGCTTCTAAGAAATTACGAGTTTCTGAAATACCAGCAAATATTTTTTCACCCAATCTTGATGATACGTGGTGGTAATGATCAGTTCACAAATCCCACTTGGCTCACCAAGTTTTGTTCTTCTAGGTTGAAGCGTTCATCTACAGTAGCAGTTTTTATATTTAGGTTTCACTCTGTGCAATCCTATATAGATAGATGAATTTGGAACTCTAAATCCAACATGGTTTGTAGTAGCTCTTTGAAACTTGACAAAATAAAGGAGTTCTGAATTTTGTCTCTATGGTTTGTTTCCTCTTCAAGTAGCCCTAGGGACACACTGTGGAAAAGCACTTTCATTGAGAGGGGTTGCCAAGCTTCTAAGAAATAACGAGTTTCCGAAATTCCAGCAAATATTTTTTCACCCAATCTTGATGATACTTGTTGCTAATGATCAGTACACAAATCCCACTTCGCTCAACAAATTTTGTTCTTCTAGGTTGAAGCGTTCGTCTACAGTAGCAGTTTTTATATTTAGGTTTCTCTCTGTTCTCTCCTATATAGATAGATGAATTTGGAACTCTAAATCCAACATGGATTGTAGTAGCTCTTTGAAACTTGAAAAAATAAAGGAGTTCTCAGTTTTGTCTCTATGGTTTGTTTCCTCTTCAAGTAGCCCTAGGCACAGACTGTGGAAGCACTTTCATTGAGATGGGTTGCCAAGCTTCTAAGAAATAACGAGTTTCCAAAATACCAGCAAATATTTATTCACCCAATCTTGATGATACTTGGTGGTAATGATCAGTACTCAAATCCCACTTGGCTCACCAAATTTTGTTCTTCTAGGTTGAAGCGTTCGTCTACAGTAGCGGTTTTTATATTTAGGTTTCCCTCTGTTCTCTCCTGTATAGATCGATGAATTTGGAACTCTAAATCCAACATGGTTTGTAGTAGCTCTGTGAAACTTGAAAAAATAAAGGAGTTCTCAGTTTTGTCTGTATGGTTTGTTTCCTCTTCAAGTAGCCCTAGGCACAGACTGTGGAAAAGCACTTTCATTGAGAGGGGTTGCCAAGCTTCTAAGAAATAAAGAATTTCCGAAATACCAGCAAATATTTTTTCACCCAATCTTGATGATACTCGTTGCTAATGATCAGTACACAAATCCCACTTGGCTCACCAAATTTTGTTCTTCTAGGTTGAAGCGTTCGTCTACAGTAGCAGTTTTTATATTTAGGTTTCACTCTGTTCTCTCCTATATAGATAGATGAATTTGGAACTCTAAATCCAACATGGATTGTAGTAGCGCTTTGAAACTTGAAAAAATAAAGGAGTTCTCAGTTTTGTCTCTATGGTTTGTTTCCTCTTCAATTAGCCCTAGGCACAGACTGTGGAAACACTTTCATTGAGATGTTTTGCCAAGCTTCTAAGAAATAACGAGTTTCCAAAATACCAGCAAATATTTTTTCACCCAATCTTGATGATACTTGGTGGTAATGATCCGTACACAAATCCCACTTGGCTCACCAAATTTTGTTCTTCTAGGTTGATGCGTTCATCTACAGTAGATGTTTTTATATTTAGGTTTCACTCTGTTCTCTCCTATAAAGAAAGATGAATTTGGAACTCTAAATCCAACATGGTTTGTAGTAGCTCTTTGAAACTTGAAAAAATAAAGGAGTTCTCAGTTTTGTCACTATGGTTTGTTTCCTCTTTAAGTAGCCCTAGGAACAGACTGTGGAAAAGCACTTTCATTGAGAGGGGTTGCCAAGCTTCTAAGAAATTACGAGTTTCTGAAATACCAGCAAATATTTTTTCACCCAATCTTGATGATACGTGGTGGTAATGATCAGTTCACAAATCCCACTTGGCTCACCAAGTTTTGTTCTTCTAGGTTGAAGCGTTCATCTACAGTAGCAGGTTTTATATTTAGGTTTCACTCTGTGCAATCCTATATAGATAGATGAATTTGGAACTCTAAATCCAACATGGTTTGTAGTAGCTCTTTGAAACTTGACAAAATAAAGGAGTTCTGAATTTTGTCTCTACGGTTTGTTTCCTCTTCAAGTAGCCCTAGGGACACACTGTGGAAAAGCACTTTCATTGAGAGGGGTTGCCAAGCTTCTAAGAAATAACGAGTTTCCGAAATTCCAGCAAATATTTTTTCACCCAATCTTGATGATACTTGTTGCTAATGATCAGTACACAAATCCCACTTCGCTCAACAAATTTTGTTCTTCTAGGTTGAAGCGTTCGTCTACAGTAGCAGTTTTTATATTTAGGTTTCTCTCTGTTCTCTCCTATATAGATAGATGAATTTGGAACTCTAAATCCAACATGGATTGTAGTAGCTCTTTGAAACTTGAAAAAATAAAGGAGTTCTCAGTTTTGTCTCTATGGTTTGTTTCCTCTTCAAGTAGCCCTAGGCACAGACTGTGGAAGCACTTTCATTGAGATGGGTTGCCAAGCTTCTAAGAAATAACGAGTTTCCAAAATACCAGCAAATATTTATTCACCCAATCTTGATGATACTTGGTGGTAATGATCAGTACTCAAATCCCACTTGGCTCACCAAATTTTGTTCTTCTAGTTTGAAGCGTTCGTCTACAGTAGCGGTTTTTATATTTAGGTTTCCCTCTGTTCTCTCCTGTATAGATCGATGAATTTGGAACTCTAAATCCAACATGGTTTGTAGTAGCTCTGTGAAACTTGAAAAAATAAAGGAGTTCTCAGTTTTGTCTGTATGGTTTGTTTCCTCTTCAAGTAGCCCTAGGCACAGACTGTGGAAAAGCACTTTCATTGAGAGGGGTTGCCAAGCTTCTAAGAAATAAAGAATTTCCGAAATACCAGCAAATATTTTTTCACCCAATCTTGATGATACTCGTTGCTAATGATCAGTACACAAATCCCACTTGGCTCACCAAATTTTGTTCTTCTAGGTTGAAGCGTTCGTCTACAGTAGCAGTTTTTATATTTAGGTTTCCCTCTGTTCTCTCCTATATAGATAGATGAATTTGGAACTCTAAATCCAACATGGATTGTAGTAGCGCTTTGAAACTTGAAAAAATAAAGGAGTTCTCAGTTTTGTCTCTATGGTTTGTTTCCTCTTCAATTAGCCCTAGGCACAGACTGTGGAAACACTTTCATTGAGATGTTTTGCCAAGCTTCTAAGAATTAACGAGTTTCCAAAATACCAGCAAATATTTTTTCACCCAATCTTGATGATACTTGGTGGTAATGATCCGTACACAAATCCCACTTGGCTCACCAAATTTTGTTCTTCTAGGTTGATGCGTTCATCTACAGTAGATGTTTTTATATTTAGGTTTCACTCTGTTCTCTCCTATAAAGAAAGATGAATTTAGAACTCTAAATCCAACATGGTTTGTAGTAGCTCTTTGAAACTTGAAAAAATAAAGGAGTTCTCAGTTTTGTCACTATGGTTTGTTTCCTCTTTAAGTAGCCCTAGGAACAGACTGTGGAAAAGCACTTTCATTGAGAGGGGTTGCCAAGCTTCTAAGAAATTACGAGTTTCTGAAATACCAGCAAATATTTTTTCACCCAATCTTGATGATACGTGGTGGTAATGATCAGTTCACAAATCCCACTTGGCTCACCAAGTTTTGTTCTTCTAGGTTGAAGCGTTCATCTACAGTAGCAGGTTTTATATTTAGGTTTCACTCTGTGCAATCCTATATAGATAGATGAATTTGGAACTCTAAATCCAACATGGTTTGTAGTAGCTCTTTGAAACTTGACAAAATAAAGGAGTTCTGAATTTTGTCTCTATGGTTTGTTTCCTCTTCAAGTAGCCCTAGGGACACACTGTGGAAAAGCACTTTCATTGAGAGGGGTTGCCAAGCTTCTAAGAAATAACGAGTTTCCGAAATTCCAGCAAATATTTTTTCACCCAATCTTGATGATACTTGTTGCTAATGATCAGTACACAAATCCCACTTCGCTCAACAAATTTTGTTCTTCTAGGTTGAAGCGTTCGTCTACAGTAGCAGTTTTTATATTTAGGTTTCTCTCTGTTCTCTCCTATATAGATAGATGAATTTGGAACTCTAAATCCAACATGGATTGTAGAAGCTCTTTGAAACTTGAAAAAATAAAGGAGTTCTCAGTTTTGTCTCTATGGTTTGTTTCCTCTTCAAGTAGCCCTAGGCACAGACTTTGGAAGCACTTTCATTGAGATGGGTTGCCAAGCTTCTAAGAAATAACGAGTTTCCAAAATACCAGCAAATATTTATTCACCCAATCTTGATGATAGTTGGTGGTAATGATCAGTACTCAAATCCCACTTGGCTCACCAAATTTTGTTCTTCTAGGTTGAAGCGTTCGTCTACAGTAGCGGTTTTTATATTTAGGTTTCCCTCTGTTCTCTCCTGTATAGATCGATGAATTTGGAACTCTAAATCCAACATGGTTTGTAGTAGCTCTGTGAAACTTGAAAAAATAAAGGAGTTCTCAGTTTTGTCTGTATGGTTTGTTTCCTCTTCAAGTAGCCCTAGGCACAGACTGTGGAAAAGCACTTTCATTGAGAGGGGTTGCCAAGCTTCTAAGAAATAAAGAATTTCCGAAATACCAGCAAATATTTTTTCACCCAATCTTGATGATACTCGTTGCTAATGATCAGTACACAAATCCCACTTGGCTCACCAAATTTTGTTCTTCTAGGTTGAAGCGCTCGTCTACAGTAGCAGTTTTTATATTTAGGTTTCTCTCTGTTCTCTCCTATATAGATAGATGAATTTGGAACTCTAAATCCAACATGGATTGTAGTAGCGCTTTGAAACTTGAAAAAATAAAGGAGTTCTCAGTTTTGTCTCTATGGTTTGTTTCCTCTTCAATTAGCCCTAGACACAGACTGTGGAAACACTTTCATTGAGATGTTTTGCCAAGCTTCTAAGAAATAACGAGTTTCCAAAATACCAGCAAATATTTTTTCACCCAATCTTGATGATACTTGGTGGTAATGATCCGTACACAAATCCCACTTGGCTCACCAAATTTTGTTCTTCTAGGTTGATGCGTTCATCTACAGTAGATGTTTTTATATTTAGGTTTCACTCTGTTCTCTCCTATAAAGAAAGATGAATTTGGAACTCTAAATCCAACATTGTTTGTAGTAGCTCTTTGAAACTTGAAAAAATAAAGGAGTTCTCAGTTTTGTCACTATGGTTTGTTTCCTCTTTAAGTAGCCCTAGGAACAGA
The DNA here is from genome assembly GCF_048772815.1 of Callospermophilus lateralis. NCBI lineage: Eukaryota > Metazoa > Chordata > Mammalia > Rodentia > Sciuridae > Callospermophilus > Callospermophilus lateralis. The sequence continues at coordinate 10,163 of NW_027513440.1, forward strand.
CTGTGGAAAAGCACTTTCATTGAGAGGGGTTGCCAAGCTTCTAAGAAATTACGAGTTTCTGAAATACCAGCAAATATTTTTTCACCCAATCTTGATGATACGTGGTGGTAATGATCAGTTCACAAATCCCACTTGGCTCACCAAGTTTTGTTCTTCTAGGTTGAAGCGTTCATCTACAGTAGCAGTTTTTATATTTAGGTTTCACTCTGTGCTCTCCTATATAGATAGATGAATTTGGAACTCTAAATCCAACATGGTTTGTAGTAGCTCTTTGAAACTTGACAAAATAAAGGAGTTCTGAATTTTGTCTCTATGGTTTGTTTCCTCTTCAAGTAGCCCTAGGGACACACTGTGGAAAAGCACTTTCATTGAGAGGGGTTGCCAAGCTTCTAAGAAATAACGAGTTTCCGAAATTCCAGCAAATATTTTTTCACCCAATCTTGATGATACTTGTTGCTAATGATCAGTACACAAATCCCACTTCGCTCAACAAATTTTGTTCTTCTAGGTTGAAGCGTTCGTCTACAGTAGCAGTTTTTATATTTAGGTTTCTCTCTGTTCTCTCCTATATAGATAGATGAATTTGGAACTCTAAATCCAACATGGATTGTAGTAGCTCTTTGAAACTTGAAAAAATAAAGGAGTTCTCAGTTTTGTCTCTATGGTTTGTTTCCTCTTCAAGTAGCCCTAGGCACAGACTGTGGAAGCACTTTCATTGAGATGGGTTGCCAAGCTTCTAAGAAATAACGAGTTTCCAAAATACCAGCAAATATTTATTCACCCAATCTTGATGATAGTTGGTGGTAATGATCAGTACTCAAATCCCACTTGGCTCACCAAATTTTGTTCTTCTAGGTTGAAGCGTTCGTCTACAGTAGCGGTTTTTATATTTAGGTTTCCCTCTGTTCTCTCCTGTATAGATCGATGAATTTGGAACTCTAAATCCAACATGGTTTGTAGTAGCTCTGTGAAACTTGAAAAAATAAAGGAGTTCTCAGTTTTGTCTGTATGGTTTGTTTCCTCTTCAAGTAGCCCTAGGCACAGACTGTGGAAAAGCACTTTCATTGAGAGGGGTTGCCAAGCTTCTAAGAAATAAAGAATTTCCGAAATACCAGCAAATATTTTTTCACCCAATCTTGATGATACTCGTTGCTAATGATCAGTACACAAATCCCACTTGGCTCACCAAATTTTGTTCTTCTAGGTTGAAGCGCTCGTCTACAGTAGCAGTTTTTATATTTAGGTTTCTCTCTGTTCTCTCCTATATAGATAGATGAATTTGGAACTCTAAATCCAACATGGATTGTAGTAGCGCTTTGAAACTTGAAAAAATAAAGGAGTTCTCAGTTTTGTCTCTATGGTTTGTTTCCTCTTCAATTAGCCCTAGACACAGACTGTGGAAACACTTTCATTGAGACGTTTTGCCAAGCTTCTAAGAAATAACGAGTTTCCAAAATACCAGCAAATATTTTTTCACCCAATCTTGATGATACTTGGTGGTAATGATCCGTACACAAATCCCACTTGGCTCACCAAATTTTGTTCTTCTAGGTTGATGCGTTCATCTACAGTAGATGTTTTTATATTTATGTTTCACTCTGTTCTCTCCTATAAAGAAAGATGAATTTGGAACTCTAAATCCAACATTGTTTGTAGTAGCTCTTTGAAACTTGAAAAAATAAAGGAGTTCTCAGTTTTGTCAGTATGGTTTGTTTCCTCTTTAAGTAGCCCTAGGAACAGACTGTGGAAAAGCACTTTCATTGAGAGGGGTTGCCAAGCTTCTAAGAAATTACGAGTTTCTGAAATACCAGCAAATATTTTTTCACCCAATCTTGATGATACGTGGTGGTAATGATCAGTTCACAAATCCCACTTGGCTCACCAAGTTTTGTTCTTCTAGGTTGAAGCGTTCATCTACAGTAGCAGTTTTTATATTTAGGTTTCACTCTGTGCTCTCCTATATAGATAGATGAATTTGGAACTCTAAATCCAACATGGTTTGTAGTAGCTCTTTGAAACTTGACAAAATAAAGGAGTTCTGAATTTTGTCTCTATGGTTTGTTTCCTCTTCAAGTAGCCCTAGGGACACACTGTGGAAAAGCACTTTCATTGAGAGGGGTTGCCAAGCTTCTAAGAAATAACGAGTTTCCGAAATTCCAGCAAATATTTTTTCACCCAATCTTGATGATACTTGTTGCTAATGATCAGTACACAAATCCCACTTCGCTCAACAAATTTTGTTCTTCTAGGTTGAAGCGTTCGTCTACAGTAGCAGTTTTTATATTTAGGTTTCTCTCTGTTCTCTCCTATATAGATAGATGAATTTGGAACTCTAAATCCAACATGGATTGTAGTAGCTCTTTGAAACTTGAAAAAATAAAGGAGTTCTCAGTTTTGTCTCTATGGTTTGTTTCCTCTTCAAGTAGCCCTAAGCACAGACTGTGGAAGCACTTTCATTGAGATGGGTTGCCAAGCTTCTAAGAAATAACGAGTTTCCAAAATACCAGCAAATATTTATTCACCTAATCTTGATGATACTTGGTGGTAATGATCAGTACTCAAATCCCACTTGGCTCACCAAATTTTGTTCTTCTACGTTGAAGCGTTCGTCAACAGGAGCAGTTTTTATATTTAAGTTTCACTGGGTTCTCTCCTATATAGATAGATGAATTTGGAACTTTAAATCCAACATGGTTTGTAGTAGCTCTTTGAAACTTTACAAAATAAAGGAGTTCTCAGTTTTGTCTCTATGGTTTCTTTCCTCTTCAAGTAGCCGTAGTCACAGACTGTGGAAAAGCACTTTCATTGAGAGGGGTTGCCAAGCTTCTAAGAAATTACGAGTTTCCGAAATACCAGCAAATATTTTTTCACCCAATCTTGATGATACTTGGTGGTATTGATCAGTACACAGATCCCACTTGGCTCACCAAATTTTGTTCTTCTAGGTTGAAGCGTTCGTCTACAGTAGCAGTTTTTATATTTAGGTTTCACTCTGTTCTCTCATATATAGATAGATGAATTTGGAACTCTAAATCCAACATGGTTTGTAGTAGCTCTTTGAAACTTGACAAAATAAAGGAGTTCTGAGTTTTGTCTCTATGGTTTGTTTCCTCTTAAAGTAGCCCTAGGCACAGACTGTGGAAAAGCACTTTCATTGAGAGGGGTTGCCAAGCTTCTAAGAAATAAAGTATTTCCGAAATACCAGCAAATATTTTTTCACCCAATCTTGATGATACTTGTTGCTAATGATCAGTACACAAATCCCACTTGGCTCACCAAATTTTGTTCTTCTAGGTTGAAGCGTTCGTCTACAGTAGCAGTTTATATATTTAGGTTTCTCTCTGTTCTCTCCTATATAGATAGATGAATTTGGAACTCTAAATCCAACATGGATTGTAGTAGCTCTTTGAAACTTGAAAAAATAAAGGAGTTCTCAGTTTTGTCTCTATGGTTTGTTTCCTCTTCAAGTAGCCCTAGGCACAGACTGTGGAAGCACTTTCATTGAGATGGGTTGCCAAGCTTCTAAGAAATAACGAGTTTCCAAAATACCAGCAAATATTTTTTCACCCAATCTTGATGATACTTGGTGGTAATGATCAGTACACAGATCCCACTTGGCTCACCAAATTTTGTTCTTCTAGGTTGAAGCGTTCGTCTACAGTAGCAGTTTTTATATTTAGGTTTCACTCTGTTCTCTCATATATAGATAGATGAATTTGGAACTCTAAATCCAACATGGTTTGTAGTAGCTCTTTGAAACTTGACAAAATAAAGGAGTTCTGAGTTTTGTCTGTATGGTTTGTTTCCTCTTCAAGTAGCCCTAGGCACAGACTGTGGAAAAGCACTTTCATTGAGAGGCGTTGCCAAGCTTCTAAGAAATAACGAGTTTCCAAAATACCAGCAAATATTTATTCACCCAATCTTGATGATACTTGGTGGTAATGATCAGTACTCAAATCCCACTTGGCTCACCAAATTTTGTTCTTCTACGTTGAAGCGTTCGTCTACAGGAGCAGTTTTTGTATTTAGGTTTCCCTCTGTTCTCTCCTGTATAGATAGATGAATTTGGAACTCTTAATCCAACATGGTTTGTAGTAGCTCTTTGGAAATTGACAAAATAAAGGAGTTCTCAGTTTTGTCTCTATGGATTGTTTCCTCTTCAAGTAGCCCTAGGCACACACTGTGGAAAATCACTTTCATTGAGAGGGGTTGCCAAGCTTCTAAGAAATAACGAGTTTCCGAAATACCAGCAAATATTTATTCACCCAATCTTGATGATACTTTTGCTAATGATCAGTACACAAATCCCACTTGGCTCACCAAATTTTGTTCTTCTAGGTTGAAGCGTTCGTCTACAGTAGCAGTTTTTATATTTAGGTTTCACTCTGTTCTCTCATATATAGATAGATGAATTTGGAACTCTAAATCCAACATGGTTTGTAGTAGCTCTTTGAAACTTGACAATATAAAGAATTCTCAGTTTTGTCTCTATGGTTTGTTTCCTCTTCAAGTAGTCCTAGGCACAGACTGTGGAAAGCACTTTCATTGAGATGGGTTGCCAAGCTTCTAAGAAATAACGAGTTTCTAAAATACCAGCAAATATTTTTTCACCCAATCTTGATGATACGTGGTGGTAATGATCAGTACACAAATCCCACTTGGCTCACCAAATTTTGTTCTTCTAGGTTGAAGCGTTCGTCTACAATAGCATTTTTTATATTTAGGTTTCCCTCTGTTCTCTCCGATATAGATAGTTGAATTTGGAACTCTAAATCCAACATGGTTTGTAGTAGCTCTTTGAAATTTGACAAAATAAAGGAGTTCTCAGTTTTGTCTCTATGGTTTTTTCCTCTTCAAGTAGCCCTAGTCACAGACTGTGGAAAAGCACTTTCATGGAGAGGGGTTGCCAAGCTTCTAAGAAATTACGAGTTTCCGAAATACCAGCAAATATTTTTTCAAAAAATCTTGATGATACTTGGTGGTAATGATCAGTACCCAAATCCCACTTGGCTCACCAAATTTTGTTCTTCTAGGTTGAAGCGTTCGTCTACAGTAGCGGTTTTTATATTTAGGTTTCCCTCTGTTCTCTCCTGTATAGATCGATGAATTTGGAACTCTAAATCCAACATGGCTTGTAGTAGCTCTTTGGTACTTGACAAAATAAAGGAGTTCTCAGTTTTGTCTCTATGGATTGTTTCCTCTTCAATTAGCCCTAGGCACACACTGTGGAAAATCACTTTCATTGAGAGGGGTTGCCAAGCTTCTAAGAAATAACGAGTTTCCGAAATACCAGCAAATATTTATTCACCCAATCTTGATGATACTTTTTGCTAATGATCAGTACACAAATCCCACTTGGCTCACCAAATTTTGTTCTTCTAGGTTGAAGCGTTCGTCTACAGTAGCAGTTTTTATATTTAGGTTTCACTCTGTTCTCTCCTATATAGATAGATGAATTTGGAACTCTAAATCCAACATGGTTTGTAGTAGCTCTTTGAAACTTGACAATATAAAGAATTCTCAGTTTTTTCCCTATGGTTTGTTTCCTCTTCAAGTAGCCCTAGGCACAGACTGTGGAAACACTTTCATTGAGATGGGTTGCCAAGCTTCTAAGAAATAACGAGTTTCCAAAATACCAGCAAATATTTTTTCACCCAATCTTGATGATACTTGGTGGTAATGATCCGTACACAAATCCCACTTGGCTCACCAAATTTTGTTCTTCTAGGTTGATGCGTTTATCTACAGTAGATGTTTTTATATTTAGGTTTCACTCTGTTCTCTCCTATAAAGAAAGATGAATTTGAAACTCTAAATCCAACATGGTTTGTAGTAGCTCTTTGAAACTTGAAAAAATAAACGAGTTCTCAGTTTTGTCACTATGGTTTGTTTCCTCTTTAAGTAGCCCTAGGCACAGACTGTAGAAAAGCACTTTCATTGAGAGGGGTTGCCAAGCTTCTAAGAAATTACGAGTTTCTGAAATACCAGCAAATATTTTTTCACCCAATCTTGATCATACTTGGTGGTAATGATCAGTTCACAAATCCCACTTGGCTCACCAAGTTTTGTTCTTCTAGGTTGAAGCGTTCATCTACAGTAGCAGTTTTTATATTTAGGTTTCACTCTGTGCTCTCCTATATAGATAGATGAATTTGGAACTCTAAATCCAACATGGTTTGTAGTAGCTCTTTGAAACTTGACAAAATAAAGGAGTTCTGAATTTTGTCTCTATGGTTTGTTTCCTCTTCAAGTAGCCCTAGGCACAGACTGTGGAAAAGCACTTTCATTGAGAGGCGTTGCCAAGCTTCTAAGAAATAACGAGTTTCGGGAATACCAGCAAATATTTTTTCACCCAATCTTGAAGATACTTGTTGCTAATGATCAGTACACTAATCCCACTTGGCTCACCAAATTTTGTTCTTCTAGGTTGAAGCGTTCGTCTACAGTAGCAGTATTTATATTTAGGTTTCTCTCTGTTCTCTCCTATATAGATAGATGAATTTGGAACTCTAAATCCAACATGGATTGTAGTAGCTCTGTGAAACTTGACAAAATAAAGGAGTTCTCAGTTTTGTCTCTATGGTTTGGTTTCTCTTCAAGTAGCCCTAGGCACAGACTGTGGAAGCACTTTCATTGAGATGGGTTGCCAAGCTTCTAAGAAATAACGAGTTTCCAAAATACCAGCAAATATTTTTTTACCCAATCTTGATGATACTTGGTGGTAATTATCAGTACACAAATCCCACTTGGCTCACCAAATTTTGTTCTTCTACGTTGAAGCGTTCGTCTACAGGAGCAGTTTTTATATTTAGGTTTCACTCGGTTCTCTCATATATAGAAACCTGAATTTGGATCTCTAAATCCAACATGGTTTGTAGTAGCTTTTTGAAACTTGACAAAATAAAGGAGTTCTCAATTTTGTCTCTATGATTTGTTTCCTCTTCAAGTAGCCCTAGTCACAGACTGTGGAAAAGGACTTTCATGGAGAGGGGTTGCCAAGCTTCTAAGAAATTACGAGTTTTCGAAATACCAGCAAATATTTTTTTCACCCAATCTTGATGATACTTGGTGGTAATGATCAGTACACAAATCCCACTTGGCTCACCAAGTTTTGTTCTTCTAGGTTGAAGCGTTCATCTACAGTAGCGGTTTTTATATTTAGGTTTCCCGCTCTTCTCTCCTGTATAGATCGATGAATTTGGAACTCTAAATCCAACATGGTTTGTAGTAGCTCTTTGAAACTTGACAAAATAAAGGAGTTCTCAGTTTTGTCTCTATGGATTGTTTCCTCTTCAATTAGCCCTAGGGACACACTGTGGAAAAGCACTTTCATTGAGAGGGGTTGCCAAGCTTCTAAGAAATAACGAGTTTCCGAAATTCCGGCAAATATTTTTTCACCCAATCTTGATGATACTTGTTGCTAATGATCAGTACACAAATCCCACTTCGCTCACCAAATTTTGTTCTTCTAGGTTGAAGCGTTCGTCTACAGTAGCAGTTTTTATATTTAGGTTTCTCTCTGTTTTCTCCTATATAGATAGATGAATTTGGAACTCTAAATCCAACATGGATTGTAGTAGCTCTTTGAAACTTGAAAAAATAAAGGAGTTCTCAGTTTTGTCTCTATGGTTTGTTTCCTCTTCAAGTAGCCCTAGGCACAGACTGTGGAAGCACTTTCATTGAGATGGGTTGCCAAGCTTCTAAGAAATAACGAGTTTCCAAAATACCAGCAAATATTTATTCACCCAATCTTGATGATACTTGGTGGTAATGATCAGTACTCAAATCCCACTTGGCTCACCAAATTTTGTTCTTCTACGTTGAAGCGTTCGTCTACAGGAGCAGTTTTTATATTTAAGTTTTACTGGGTTCTCTCCTATATAGATAGATGAATTTGGAACTTTAAATCCAACATGGTTTGTAGTAGCTCTTTGAAACTTGACAAAATAAAGGAGTTCTCAGTTTTGTCTCTATGGTTTCTTTCCTCTTCAAGTAGCCGTAGTCACAGACTGTGGAAAAGCACTTTCATTGAGAGGGGTTGCCAAGCTTCTAAGAAATTACGAGTTTCCGAAATACCAGCAAATATTTTTGCACCCAATCTTGATGATACTTGGTGGTAATGATCAGTACACAGATCCCACTTGGCTCACCAAATTTTGTTCTTCTAGGTTGAAGCGTTCGTCTACAGTAGCAGTTTTTATATTTAGGTTTCACTCTGTTCTCTCATATATAGATAGATGAATTTGGAACTCTAAATTCAACATGGTTTGTAGTAGCTCTTTGAAACTTGACAAAATAAAGGAGTTCTGAGTTTTGTCTCTATGGTTTGTTTCCTCTTAAAGTAGCCCTAGGCACAGACTGTGGAAAAGCACTTTCATTGAGAGGGGTTGCCAAGCTTCTAAGAAATAAAGAATTTCCGAAATACCAGCAAATATTTTTTCTCCCAATCTTGATTATACTTGTTGCTAATGATCAGTACACAAATCCCACTTGGCTCAGCAAATTTTGTTCTTCTAGGTTGAAGCGTTCGTCTACAGTAGCAGTTTTTATATTTAGGTTTCTCTCTGTTCTCTCCTATATAGATAGATGAATTTGGAACTCTAAATCCAACATGGATTGTAGTAGCTCTTTGAAACTTGAAAAAATAAAGGAGTTCTCAGTTTTGTCTCTATGGTTTGTTTCCTCTTCAAGTAGCCCTAGGCACAGACTGTGGAAGCACTTTCATTGAGATGGGTTGCCAAGCTTCTAAGAAATAACGAGTTTCCAAAATACCAGCAAATATTTTTTCACCCAATCTTGATGATACTTGGTGGTAATGATCAGTTCACAGATCCCACTTGGCTCACCAAATTTTGTTCTTCTAGGTTGAAGCCTTCGTCTACAGTAGCAGTTTTTATATTTAGGTTTCACTCTGTGCTCTCCTATATAGATAGATGAATTTGGAACTCTAAATCCAACATGGTTTGTAGTAGCTCTTTGAAACTTGACAAAATAAAGGAGTTCTCAGTTTTGTCTGTGTGGTTTCTTTCCTCTTCAAGTAGCCCTAGGCACAGACTGTGGAAAAGTACTTTCATTGAGAGGCGTTGCCAAGCTTCTAAGAAATAACGAGTTTCCGAAATACCAGCAAATATTTTTTCACCCAATCTTGATGATACTTGTTGCTAATGATCAGTACACTAATCCCACTTGGGTCACCAAATTTTGTTCTTCTAGGTTGAAGCGTTCGTCTACAGTAGCAGTATTTATATTTAGGTTTCTCTCTGTTCTCTCCTATATAGATAGATGAATTTGGAACTCTAAATCCAACATGGATTGTAGTAGCTCTTTGAAACTTGACAAAATAAAGGAGTTCTCAGTTTTGTCTCTATGGTTTGTTTCCTCTTCAAGTAGCCCTAGGCACAGACTGTGGAAGCACTTTCATTGAGATGGGTTGCCAAGCTTCTAAGAAATAACGAGTTTTCAAAATACCAGCAAATATTTATTCACCCAATCTTGATGATACTTGGTGGTAATGATCAGTACTCAAATCCCACTTGGCTCACCAAATTTTGTTCTTCTACGTTGAAGCATTCGTCTACAGGAGCAGTTTTTATATTTAAGTTTCACTGGTTCTCTCCTATATAGATAGATGAATTTGGAACTCTAAATCCAACATGGTTTGTAGTAGCTCTTTGAAACTTGACAAAATAAAGGAGTTCTCAGTTTTGTCTCTATGGTTTCTTTCCTCTTCAAGTAGCCGTAGTCACAGACTGTGGAAAAGCACTTTCATTGAGAGGGGTTGCCAAGCTTCTAAGAAATTACGAGTTTCCGAAATACCAGCAAATATTTTTTTCACCCAATCTTGATGATACGTGGTGGTAATGATCAGTACACAAATCCCACTTGGCTCACCAAATTTTGTTCTTCTAGGTTGAAGCGTTCGTCTACAATAGCATTTTTTATATTTAGGTTTCCTTCTGTTCCCTCCGATATAGATAGTTGAATTTGGAACTCTAAATCGAACATGGTTTGTAGTAGCTCTTTGAAACTTGACAAAATAAAGGAGGTCTCAGTTTTGTCTCTATGGTTTGTTTCCTCTTCAAGTAGCCCTAGTCACAGACTGTGGAAAAGCACTTTCATTGAGAGGGGTTGCCAAGCTTCTAAGAAATTACGAGTTTCCGATATACCAGCAAATATTTTTTCACCCAAACTTGATGATACTTGGTGGTAATGATCAATACACAAATCCCTTTTGGCTCACCAAATTTTGTTCTTCTAGGTTGAAGCGTTCGTCTACAGTACCAGTTTATATATTTAGGTTTCCCTCTGTTCTCTCATATATAGATAGATGAATTTGGAACTCTAAATCCAACATGGTTTGTAGTAGCTCTTTGAAACTTGACAAATAAAGGAGTTCTCAGTTTTGTCTCTATGGTTTGTTTCCTCTTCAAGTAGCCCTAGGCACAGACTGTGGAAAAGCACTTTCATTGAGAGGGGTTGCCAAGCTTTTAAGAAATAAAGAGTTTCCGAAATACCAGCAAATATTTTTTCACCCAATCTTGATGATACTTGTTGCTAATGATCAGTACACAAATCCCACTTGGCTCACCAAATTTTGTTCTTCTAGGTTGAAACGTTCGTCTACAGTAGCAGTTTTTATATTTAGGTTTCTCTCTGTTCTCTCCTATATAGATAGATGAATTTGGAACTCTAAATCCAACATGGATTGTAGTAGCTCTTTGAAACTTGAAAAAATAAAGGAGTTCTCAGTTTTGTCTCTATGGTTTGTTTCCTCTTCAAGTAGCCCTAGGCACAGACTGTGGAAGCACTTTCATTTAGATGGGTTGCCAAGCTTCTAAGAAATAACGAGTTTCCAAAATACCAGCAAATATTTTTTCACCAAATCTTGATGATACTTGGTGGTAATGATCCGTACACAAATCCCACTTGGCTCACCAAATTTTGTTCTTCTACGTTGAAGCGTTCGTCTACAGGAGCAGTTTTTATATTTAGGTTTCACTCGGTTCTCTCATATATAGAAACCTGAATTTGGAACTCTAAATCCAACATGGTTTGTAGTAGCTTTTTAAAATTTGACAAAATAAAGGAGTTCTCAATTTTTTCTGTATGATTTGTTTCCTCTTCAAGTAGCCCTAGTCACAGACTGTGGAAAAGCACTTTCATGGAGAGGGGTTGCCAAGCTTCTAAGAAATTACGAGTTTCCGAAATACCAGCAAATATTTTTTCAAACAATCTTGATGATACTTGGTGGTAATGATCAGTACACAAATCCCACTTGGCTCACCAAATTTTGTTCTTCTTGTTGAAGCGTTCGTCTACAGTAGCAGTTTTTATATTTAGGTTTCCCTCTGTTCTCTCCTGTATAGATAGATGAATTTGGAACTCTAAATCCAACATGGTTTTTAGTAGCTCTATGAAATTTGACAAAATAAGGGAGTTCTCAGTTTTGTCTCTATGGTTTGTGTCCTCTTCATGTAGCCCTAGGCACAGACTGTGGAAAAGCACTTTCATTGAGAGTGGTTGCCAAGCTTCTAAGAAATTACAAGTTTCCGAAACATCAGCAAATATTTTTTCACCCAATCTTGATGATACTTGGTGGTTATGATCAGTACACAAATCCCACTTGGCTCACCAAGTTTTGTTCTTCTAGGTTGAAGCACTCGTCTACAGTAGCAGTTTTTATATTTAGGATTCTCTCTGTTCTCTCCTATACAGAGAGATGAATTTGGAACTCTAAATCCAACATGGATTGTAGTAGCTCTTTGAAACATGACAGAATAAAGGAGTTCTCAGTTTTGTCTCTATGGTTTGTTTAATCTTCAACTAGCCCTAGGCACAGACTGTGGAAAGCGCTTTCATTGAGAGGGGTTGCCAAGCTTCTAAAAAATAACGAGTTTCCGAAATACCAGCAAATATTTTTTCAGCCAATCTTGATGATACTTGGTGGTAATGATCAGTACACAATACCACTTGGCTCACCAAATTTTGTTATTCTAGGTTGAAGCGCTTGTCTACAGTAGCAGTTTTTATATTTAGGATTCTCTCTGTTCTCTCCTATACAGATAGATGAATTTGGAACACTAAATCCAACATGGATTGTAGTAGCTCCTGGAAACATGACAAAATAAAGGAGTTCTCAGTTTTGTCTCTATGGTTTGTTTAATCTTCAAATAGCCCTAGGCACAGACTGTGGAAAAGCATTTTCATTGAGAGGGGTTGCCAAGCTTTTTTGAAATAATGAGTTTCCGAAATACCAGCAAATATTTTTTCACAGAATCTAGAAGATAATTGTTGGTAATGATCAGTACACAAATCCCACTTGGCTCACCAAATTTTCTTCTTGTAGTTTGAAGCTTTCGTCTACAGTAGCAGTTTTTATATTTAGGTTTCCCTCTGTTCTCTCCTATATAGATAGATGAATTTGGAACTCTAAATCCAACATGGTTTGTAGTAGCTCTTTGAAACTTGACAAAATAAAGGAGTTCTCAGTTTTGTCTCCACGGTTTGTTTCCTCTTCAAGTAGCCCTAGTCACACACTGTGGAAAAGCACTTTCATGGAGAGGGGTTGCCAAGCTTCTAAGAAATTACGAGCTTTCAAAATACCAGCAAATATTTTTTCACCCAATCTTCATGATACTTGGTGGTAATGATCAGTACACAAATCCCTCTTGACTCACCAAATTTTGTTCTTCTAAGTTGAAGCGTTCTTCTACAGTAGTGGTTTTTATATTTAGGTTTCCCTCTGTTTTCTCCTGTATAGATAGATGAATTTGGAACTCTAAATACAACAAAGGTTTGTAGTAGCTCTTTGAAACTTGACAAAATAAAGGAGTTCTCAGTTTTGTCTCTATGGTTTGTTTCCTCTTCAAGTAGCCCTAGCCACAGACTGTGGAAAAGCACTTTCATTGAGAGGGGTTGGCAAGATTCTAAGAAATAACGAGTTTCCAAAATACCAGCAAATATTTTTTCACCCAATCTTGATGATACTTGGTGGTAATGATCAGTACACAAATCCCACTTGGCTCACCAAATTTTATTCTTCTAGTTGAAGCGTTCGTCTACAGTAGCAGTTTTTATATTTAGGTTTCCCTCTGTTCTCTCCTATATAGATAGATGAATTAGGAACTCTAAATCCAACATGGTTTGTAGTAGCTCTTTGAAACTTGACAAAATAAAGGAGTTCTCAGTTTTGTCTCTATGGATTGTTTCCTCTTCAATTAGCCCTAGGCACACACTGTGGAAAAGCACTTTCATTGAGAGGGGTTGCCAAGCTTCTAAGAAATAACGAGTTTCCGAAATAACAGCAAATATTTTTTCACCCAATCTTGATGATACTTTTTGCTAATGATCAGTACACAAATCCCACTTGACTCACCAAATTTTGTTCTTCTAGGTTGAAGCGTTCTTCTACAGTAGCGGTTTTTATATTTAGGTTTCCCTCTGTTTTCTCCTCTATAGATAGATGAATTTGGAACTCTAAATACAACAAAGGTTTGTAGTAGCTCTTTGAAACTTGACAAAATAAAGGAGTTCTCAGTTTTGTCTCTATGGATTGTTTCCTCTTCAATTAGCCCTAGGCACACACTGTGGAAAAGCACTTTCATTGAGAGGGGTTGGCAAGCTTCTAAGAAATAACGAGTTTCCAAAATACCAGCAAATATTTATTCACCCAATCTTGATGATACTTGTTGCTAATGATCAGTACACAAATCCCACTTGGCTCACCAAATTTTGTTCTTCTAGGTTGAAGCGTTCGTCTACAGTAGCAGTTTTTATATTTAGGTTTCTCTCTGTTCTCTCCTGTATAGATAGATGAATTTGGAACTCTAAATCCAACATGCATTGTAGTAGCTCTATGAAACTTGACAAAATAAAGGAGTTCTCAGTTTTGTCTCTATGGTTTGTGTCCTCTTCATGTAGCCCTTGGCACAGACTGTGGAAAAGCACTTTCATTGAGAGTGGTTGCCAAGCTTCTAAGAAATTACAAGTTTCCGAAACATCAGCAAATATTTTTTCACCCAATCTTGATGATACTTGGTGGTTATAATCAGTACACAAATCCCACTTGGCTCACCAAGTTTTGTTCTTCTAGGTTGAAGCGCTCATCTACAGTAGCAGTTTTTGTATTTAGGATTCTCTCTGTTCTCTCCTATACAGAGAGATGAATTTGGAATTCTAAATCCAACATGGATTGTAGTAGCTCTTTGAAACATGACAAAATAAAGGAGTTCTCAGTATTGTCTCTATGGTTTGTTTGATCTTCAAGTAGCCCTAGGCACAGACTGTGGAAAGCGCTTTCATTGAGAGGGGTTGCCAAGCTTCTAAAAAATAACGAGTTTCCGAAATACCAGCAAATATTTTTTCACCCAATCTTAATGATACTTGGTGGTAATGATCAGTACACAAATCCCACTTGGCTTACCAAATTTTGTTCTTCTAGGTTGAAGCGTTCGTCTACAGTAGCAGTTTTTATATTTAGGTTTCCCTCGGTTCTCTCCTGTATAGATAGATGAATTTGGAACTCTAAATCCAACATGGTTTGTAGTAGCTCTATGAAACTTGACAAAATAAAGGAGTTCTCAGTTTTGTCTCTATGGTTTGTGTCCTCTTCATTTAGCCCTAGGCACAGACTGTGGAAAAGCACTTTCATTGAGAGTGCTTGCCAAGCTTCTACGAAATTACAAGTTTCCGAAACATCAGCAAATAGTTTTTCACCCAATCTTGATGATACTTGGTGGTTATGAACAGTACACAAATCCCACTTGGTTCACCAAGTTTTGTTCTTCTAGGTTGAAGCGCTCGTCTACAGTAGCAGTTTTTATATTTAGGATTCTCTCTGTTCTCTCCTATACAGAGAGATGAATTTGGAACTCTAAATCCAACATGGATTGTAGTAGCTCTTTGAAACATGACAAAATAAAGGAGTTCTCAGTTTTGTCTCTATGGTTTGTTTAATCTTTAAGTAGCCCTAGGCACAGACTGTGGAAAGCGCTTTCATTGAGAGGGGTTGCCAAGCTTCTAAAAAATAACGAGTTTCCGAAATACCAGCAAATATTTTTTCACCCAATCTTGATGATACTTGGTGGTATTGATCAGTACACAACTCCCACTTGGCTTACCAAATTTTGTTCTTCTAGTTTGAAGCGTTCGTCTACAGTAGCAGTTTTTATATTTAGGTTTCCCTCTGTTCTCTCCTGTATAGATAAATGATTTTGGAACTCTAAATCCAACATGGTTTGTAGTAGCTCTTTGAAACTTGAAAAAATAAAGGAGTTCTCAGTTTTGTCTCTATGGATTGTTTCCTCTTCAATTAGCCCTAGGCACACACTGTGGAAAAGTACTTTCATTGAGAGGGGTTGCCAAGCTTCTAAGAAATAACGAGTTTCCGAAATACCAGCAAATATTTTTTCACCCATCTTGATGATACTTGGTGGTAATGATCAGTACACAAATCCCACATGGCTCACCAAATTTTGTTCTTCTAGGTTGATGCGTTCATCTACAGTAGATGTTTTTATATTTAGGTTTCATTCTGTTCTCTCCTATATAGATAGATGAATTTGGAACTCTAAATCCAACATGGTTTGTAGTAGCTCTTTGAAACTTGACAAAATAAAGGAGTTCTCAGTTTTGTCTCCACGGTTTGTTTCCTCTTCAAGTAGCCCTAGTCACACACTGTGGAAAAGCACTTTCATGGAGAGGGGTTGCCAAGCTTCTAAGAAATTACGAGTTTTCAAAATACCAGCAAATATTTTTTCACCCAATCTTCATGATACTTGGTGGTAATGATCAGTACACAAATCCCACTTGACTCACCAAATTTTGTTCTTCTAAGTTGAAGCGTTCTTCTACAGTAGTGGTTTTTATATTTAGGTTTCCCTCTGTTTTCTCCTGTATAGATAGATGAATTTGGAACTCTAAATACAACAAAGGTTTGTAGTAGCTCTTTGAAACTTGACAAAATAAAGGAGTTCTCAGTTTTGTCTCTATGGTTTGTTTCCTCTTCAAGTAGCCCTAGCCATAGACTGTGGAAAAGCACTTTCATTGAGAGGGGTTGGCAAGATTCTAAGAAATAACGAGTTTCCAAAATACCAGCAAATATTTTTTCACGCAATCTTGATGATACTTGGTGGTAATGATCAGTACACAAATCCCACTTGGCTCACCAAATTTTATTCTTCTAGTTGAAGCGTTCGTCTACAGTAGCAGTTTTTATATTTAGGTTTCCCTCTGTTCTCTCCTATATAGATAGATGAATTAGGAACTCTAAATCCAACATGGTTTGTAGTAGCTCTTTGAAACTTGACAAAATAAAGGAGTTCTCAGTTTTGTCTCTATGGATTGTTTCCTCTTCAATTAGCCCTAGGCACACACTGTGGAAAAGCACTTTCATTGAGAGGGGTTGCCAAGCTTCTAAGAAATAACGAATTTCCGAAATAACAGCAAATATTTTTTCACCCAATCTTGATGATACTTTTTGCTAATGATCAGTACACAAATCCCACTTGACTCACCAAATTTTGTTCTTCTAGTTGAAGCGTTCTTCTACAGTAGCGGTTTTTATATTTAGGTTTCCCTCTGTTTTCTCCTCTATAGATAGATGAATTTGGAACTCTAAATACAACAAAGGTTTGTAGTAGCTCTTTGAAACTTGACAAAATAAAGGAGTTCTCAGTTTTGTCTCTATGGATTGTTTCCTCTTCAATTAGCCCTAGGCACACACTGTGGAAAAGCACTTTCATTGAGAGGGGTTGGCAAGCTTCTAAGAAATAACGAGTTTCCAAAATACCAGCAAATATTTATTCACCCAATCTTGATGATACTTGTTGGTAATGATCAGTACACAAATCCCACTTGGCTCACCAAATTTTGTTCTTCTAGGTTGAAGCGTTCGTCTACAGTAGCAGTTTTTATATTTAGGTTTCTCTCTGTTCTCTCCTGCATAGATAGATGAATTTGGAACTCTAAATCCAACATGCATTGTAGTAGCTCTATGAAACTTGACAAAATAAAGGAGTTCTCAGTTTTGTCTCTATGGTTTGTGTCCTCTTCATGTAGCCCTTGGCACAGACTGTGGAAAAGCACTTTCATTGAGAGTGGTTGCCAAGCTTCTAAGAAATTACAAGTTTTCGAAACATCAGCAAATATTTTTTCACCCAATCTTGATGATACTTGGTGGTTATAATCAGTACACAAATCCCACTTGGCTCACCAAGTTTTGTTCTTCTAGGTTGAAGCGCTCATCTACAGTAGCAGTTTTTGTATTTAGGATTCTCTCTGTTCTCTCCTATACAGAGAGATGAATTTGGAATTCTAAATCCAACATGGATTGTAGTAGCTCTTTGAAACATGACAAAATAAAGGAGTTCTCAGTATTGTCTCTATGGTTTGTTTGATCTTCAAGTAGCCCTAGGCACAGACTGTGGAAAGCGCTTTCATTGAGAGGGGTTGCCAAGCTTCTAAAAAATAACGAGTTTCCGAAATACCAGCAAATATTTTTTCACCCAATCTTAATGATACTTGGTGGTAATGATCAGTACACAAATCCCACTTGGCTTACCAAATTTTGTTCTTCTAGGTTGAAGCGTTCGTCTACAGTAGCAGTTTTTATATTTAGGTTTCCCTCGGTTCTCTCCTGTATAGATAGATGAATTTGGAACTCTAAATCCAACATGGTTTGTAGTAGCTCTATGAAACTTGACAAAATAAAGGAGTTCTCAGTTTTGTCTCTATGGTTTGTGTCCTCTTCATTTAGCCCTAGGCACAGACTGTGGAAAAGCACTTTCATTGAGAGTGCTTGCCAAGCTTCTACGAAATTACAAGTTTCCGAAACATCAGCAAATAGTTTTTCACCCAATCTTGATGATACTTGGTGGTTATGAACAGTACACAAATCCCACTTGGTTCACCAAGTTTTGTTCTTCTAGGTTGAAGCGCTCGTCTACAGTAGCAGTTTTTATAATTTAGGATTCTCTCTGTTCTCTCCTATACAGAGAGATGAATTTGGAACTCTAAATCCAACATGGATTGTAGTAGCTCTTTGAAACATGACAAAATAAAGGAGTTCTCAGTTTTGTCTCTATGGTTTGTTTAATCTTTAAGTAGCCCTAGGCACAGACTGTGGAAAGCGCTTTCATTGAGAGGGGTTGCCAAGCTTCTAAAAAATAACGAGTTTCCGAAATACCAGCAAATATTTTTTTCACCCAATCTTGATGATACTTGGTGGTATTGATCAGTACACAACTCCCACTTGGCTTACCAAATTTTGTTCTTCTAGTTTGAAGCGTTCGTCTACAGTAGCAGTTTTTATATTTAGGTTTCCCTCTGTTCTCTCCTGTATAGATAAATGATTTTGGAAGTCTAAATCCAACATGGTTTGTAGTAGCTCTTTGAAACTTGAAAAAATAAAGGAGTTCTCAGTTTTGTCTCTATGTATTGTTTCCTCTTCAATTAGCCCTAGGCACACACTGTGGAAAAGTACTTTCATTGAGAGGGGTTGCCAAGCTTTCTAAGAAATAACGAGTTTCCGAAATACCAGCAAATATTTTTTCACCCATCTTGATGATACTTGGTGGTAATGATCAGTACACAAATCCCACATGGCTCACCAAATTTTGTTCTTCTAGGTTGATGCGTTCATCTACAGTAGATGTTTTTATATTTAGGTTTCATTCTGTTCTCTCCTATATAGATAGATGAATTTGGAACTCTAAATCCAACATGGTTTTGTAGTAGCTCTTTGAAACTTGAAAAAATAAAGGAGTTCTCAGTTTTGTCACTATGTTTTGTTTCCTCTTTAAGTAGCCCTAGGCACAGACTGTGGAAAAGCACTTTCATGGAGAGGGGTTGCCAAGCTTCTAAGAAATTACGAGTTTCTGAAATACCAGCAAATATTTTTTCACCCAATCTTGATGATACTTGGTGGTAATGATCAGTTCACAAATCCCACTTGGCTCACCAAATTTTGTTCTTCGAAGTTGAAGCGTTCGTCTACAGTAGCAGTTTTTATATTTAGGTTTCACTCTGTGCTCTCCTATATAGATAGATGAATTTGGAACTCTAAATCCAACATGGTTTGTAGTAGCTCTTTGAAACTTGACAAAATAAAGGAGTTCTGAGTTTTGTCTGTATGGTTTGTTTCCTCTTCAAGTAGCCCTAGGCACAGACTGTGGAAAAGCACTTTCATTGAGAGGGGTTGACTAGCTTCTAAGAAATAACGAGTTTCCGAAATACCAGCAAATATTTTTTCACCCAATCTTGATGATACTTGGTGGTAATGATCAGTACACAAATCCCTTTTGGCTCACCAAATTTTGTTCTTCTAGGTTGAAGCGTTCGTCTACAGTACCAGTTTATATATTTAGGATTCCCTCTGTTCTCTCATATATAGATAGATGAATTTGGAACTCTAAATCCAACATGGTTTGTAGTAGCTCTTTGAAACTTGACAAAATAAAGGAGTTCTGAGGTTTGTCTGTATGGTTTGTTTCCTCTTCAAGTAGCCCTAGGCACAGACTGTGGAAAAGCACTTTCATTGAGAGGCGTTGCCAAGCTTTAAGAAATAACGAGTTTCCGAAATACCAGCAAATATTTTTTCACCCAATCTTGATGATACTTGTTGCTAATGATCAGTACACTAATCCCTCTTGGCTCACCAAATTTTGTTCTTCTAGGTTGAAGCGTTCGTCTACAGTAGCAGTATTTATATTAAGGTTTCTCTCTGTTCTCTCCTATATAGATAGATGAATTTGGAACTCTAAATCCAACATGGATTGTAGTAGCTTTTTGAAACTTGACAAAATAAAGGAGTTCTCAGTTTTGTCTCTATGGTTTGTTTCCTCTTCAAGTAGCCCTAGGCACAGACTGTGGAAGCACTTTCATTGAGATCGGTTGCCAAGCTTCTAAGAAATAACGAGTTTCCAAAATACCAGCAAATATTTATTCACCCAATCTTGATGATACTTGGTGGTAATGATCAGTACTCAAATCCCACTTGGCTCACCAAATTTTGTTCTTCTACGTTGAAGCGTTCGTCTACAGGAGCAGTTTTTATATTTAAGTTTCACTGGGTTCTCTCCTATATAGATAGATGAATTTGGAACTCTAAATCCAACATGGTTTGTAGTAGCTCTTTGAAACTTGACAAAATAAAGGAGTTCTCAGTTTTGTCTCTATGGTTTCTTTCCTCTTCAAGTAGCCGTAGTCACAGACTGTGGAAAAGCACTTTCATTGAGAGGGGTTGCCAAGCTTCTAAGAAATTACGAGTTTCCGAAATACCAGCAAATATTTTTTCACCCAATCTTGATGATACCTGGTGGTAATGATCAGTACACAAATCCCACTTGGCTCACCAAATTTTGTTCTTCTAGGTTGAAGCGTTCGTCTACAATAGCATTTTTCATATTTAGGTTTCCTTCTGTTCCCTCCGATATAGATAGTTGAATTTGGAACTCTAAATCGAACATGGTTTGTAGTAGCTCTTTGAAACTTGACAAAATAAAGGAGTTCTCAGTTTTGTCTCTATGGTTTGTTTCCTCTTCAAGTAGCCCTAGTCACAGACTGTGGAAAAGCACTTTCATTGAGAGGGGTTGCCAAGCTTCTAAGAAATTACGAGTTTCCGAAATACCAGCAAATATTTTTTCACCCAATCTTGATGATACTTGGTGGTAATGATCAGTACACAAATCCCTTTTGGCTCACCAAATTTTGTTCTTCTAGGTTGAAGCGTTCGTCTACAGTACCAGTTTAAATATTTAGGTTTCCCTCTGTTCTCTCATATATAGATAGATGAATTTGGAACTCTAATCCAACAAGGTTTGTAGTAGCTCTTTGAAACTTGACAAAATAAAGGAGTTCTCAGTTTTGTCTCTATGGTTTGTTTCCTCTTCAAGTAGCCCTAGGCACAGACTGTGGAAAAGCACTTTCATTGAGAGGGGTTGCCAAGCTTTTAAGAAATAAAAAGTTTCCGAAATACCAGCAAATATTTTTTCACCCAATCTTGATGATACTTGTTGCTAATGATCAGTACACAAATCCCACTTGGCTCACCAAATTTTGTTCTTCTAGGTTGAAACGTTCGTCTACAGTAGCAGTTTTTATATTTAGGTTTCTCTCTGTTCTCTCCTATATAGATAGATGAATTTGGAACTCTAAATCCAACATGGATTGTAGTAGCTCTTTGAAACTTGAAAAAATAAAGGAGTTCTCAGTTTTGTCTCTATGGTTTGTTTCCTCTTCAAGTAGCCCTAGGCACAGACTGTGGAAGCACTTTCATTTAGATGGGTTGCCAAGCTTCTAAGAAATAACGAGTTTCCAATATACCAGCAAATATTTTTTCACCCAATCTTGATGATACTTGGTGGTCATGATCCGTACACAAATCCCACTTGGCTCACCAAATTTTGTTCTTCTACGTTGAAGCGTTCGTCTACAGGAGCAGTTTTTATATTTAGGTTTCACTCGGTTCTCTCATATATAGAAACCTGAATTTGGAACTCTAAATCCAACATGGTTTGTAGTAGCTTTTTATAATTTGACAAAATAAAGGAGTTCTCAATTTTTTCTGTATGATTTGTTTCCTCTTTAAGTAGCCCTAGTCACAGACTGTGGAAAAGCACTTTCATGGAGAGGGGTTGCCAACTTCTAAGAAATTACGAGTTTCCGAAATACCAGCAAATATTTTTTCAAACAATCTTGATGATACTTGGTGGTAATGATCAGTACACAAATCCCACTTGGCTCAACAAATTTTGTTCTTCTAGTTGAAGCGTTCGTCTACAGTAGCAGTTTTTATATTTAGGTTTCCCTCTGTTCTCTCCTGTATAGATAGATGAATTTGGAACTCTAAATCCAACATGGTTTTTAGTAGCTCTATGAAATTTGACAAAATAAAGGAGTTCTCAGTTTTGTCTCTATGGTTTGTGTCCTCTTCATATAGCCCTAGGCACAGACTGTGGAAAAGCACTTTCATTGAGAGTGGTTGCCAAGCTTCTAAGAAATTACAATTTTCCGAAACATCAGCAAATATTTTTTCACCCAATCTTGATGATACTTGGTGGTTATGATCAGTACACAAATCCCACTTGGCTCACCAAGTTTTGTTCTTCTAGGTTGAAGCACTCGTCTACAGTAGCAGTTTTTATATTTAGGATTCTCTCTGTTCTCTCCTATACAGAGAGATGAATTTGGAACTCTAAATCCAACATGGATTGTAGTAGCTCTTTGAAACATGACAAAATAAAGGAGTTCTCAGTTTTGTCTCTATGGTTTGTTTAATCTTCAACTAGCCCTAGGCACAGACTGTGGAAAGCGCTTTCATTGAGAGGGGTTGCCAAGCTTCTAAAAAATAACGAGTTTCCGAAATACCAGCAAATATTTTTTCACCCAATCTTGATGATACTTGGTGGTATTGATCAGTACACAAATCCCACTTGGCTTACCAAATTTTGTTCTTCTAGTTTGAAGCCTTCGTCTACAGTAGCAGTTTTTATATTTAGGTTTCCCTCTGTTCTCTCCTGTATAGATAAATGATTTTGGAACTCTAAATCCAACATGGTTTGTAGTAGCTCTTTGAAACTTGAAAAAATAAAGGAGTTCTCAGTTTTGTCTCTATGGATTGTTTCCTCTTCAATTAGCCCTAGGCACACACTGTGGAAAAGTACTTTCATTGAGAGGGGTTGCCAAGATTCTAAGAAATAACGAGTTTCCGAAATACCAGCAAATATTTTTTCACCCATCTTGATGATACTTGGTGGTAATGATCAGTACACAAATCCCACTTGGCTCAAAAATTTCGTTCTTCTAGGTTGAAGCGTTCCTCTATAGTAGCAGTTTTTATATTTAGGTTTCCCTCTGTTCTCTCCTTTAAAGATAGATGAATTTGGAAATCTAAATCCAACATGGTTTGTAGTAGCTCTTTGAAACTTGACAAAATAAAGGAGTTCTCAGTTTTGTCTCTATGGTTTGTTTCGTCTTCATGTAGCCCTAGGCACAGACTGTGGAAAAGCACATTCATTGAGAGTGGTGGCCAAGCTTCTAAGAAATTACAAGTTTCCGAAACATCAGCAAATATTTTTTCACCCAATCTTTATGATACTTGGTGGTAATGATCAGTACACAATAACACTTGGCTCACCAAATTTTGTTATTCTAGGTTGAAGCGCTTGTCTACAGTAGCAGTTTTTATATTTAGGATTCTCTCTGTTCTCTCCTATACAGATAGATGAATTTGGAACACTAAATCCAACATGGATTGTAGTAGCTCTTGGAAACATGACAAAATAAAGGAGTTCTCAGTTTTGTCTCTATGGTTTGTTTAATCTTCAAATAGCCCTAGGCACAGACTGTGGAAAAGCATTTTCATTGAGAGGGGTTGCCAAGCTTTTTTGAAATAACGAGATTCCGAAATACCAGCAAATATTTTTTCACCCAATCTAGAAGATAATTGTTGGTAATGATCAGTACACAAATCCCACTTGGCTCACCAAATTTTCTTCTTGTAGTTTGAAGCTTTCGTCTACAGTAGCAGTTTTTATATTTAGGTTTCCCTCTGTTCTCTCCTATATAGATAGATGAATTTGGAACTCTAAATCCAACATGGTTTGTAGTAGCTCTTTGAAACTTGACAAAATAAAGGAGTTCTCAGTTTTGTCTCCACGGTTTGTTTCCTCTTCAAGTAGCCCTAGTCACACACTGTGGAAGAGCACTTTCATGGAGAGGGGTTGCCAAGCTTCTAAGAAATTACGAGTTTTCGAAATACCAGCAAATATTTTTTCACCCAATCTTCATGATACTTGGTGGTAATGATCAGTACACAAATCCCACTTGACTAACCAAATTTTGTTCTTCTAAGTTGAAGCGTTCTTCTACAGTAGTGGTTTTTATATTTAGGTTTCCCTCTGTTTTCTCCTGTACAGATAGATGAATTTGGAACTCTAAATACAACAAATGTTTGTAGTAGCTCTTTGAAACTTGACAAAATAAAGGAGTTCTCAGTTTTGTCTCTATGGATTGTTTCCTCTTCAATTAGCCCTAGGCACACACTGTGGAAAAGCACTTTCATTGAGAGGGGTTGGCAAGCTTCTAAGAAATAACGAGTTTCCAAAATACCAGCAAATATTTTTTCACCCAATCTTGATGATACTTGTTGCTAATGATCAGTACACAAATCCCACTTGGCTCACCAAATTTTGTTCTTCTAGGTTGAAGCGTTCGTCTACAGTAGCAGTTTTTATATTTAGGTTTCTCTCTGTTCTCTCCTGTATAGATAGATGAATTTGGAACTCTAAATCCAACATGCATTGTAGTAGCTCTTTGAAACTTGACAAAATAAAGGAGTTCTCAGTTTTTTCTCTATGGTTTGTTTCCTCTTCAAGTAGCCCTAGGCTCAGACTGTGGAAGCACTTTCATTGAGATGGGTTGCCAATCTTCTAAGAAATAACGAGTTTCCAAAATAGCAGCAAATATTTTTTCAACCAATCTGGATGATACTTGGTGGTAATGATCAGTACTAAAATCCCACTTGGCTCACCAAATTTTGTTCTTCTACGTTGAAGCGTTCGTCTACAGGAGCAGTTTTTATATTTAAGTTTCACTCGGTTCTCTCATATATGGAAACATGAATTTGGAACTCTAAATACAACATGGTTTGTAGTAGCTTTTTGAAACTTGACAAAATAAAGGAGTTCTCAGTTTTGTCTCTATGGTTTGTTTCCTCTTCAAGTAGCCCTAGCCACAGACTGTGGAAAAGCACTTTCATGGAGAGGATTTGCCAAGCTTCTAAGAAATTACGAGTTTCCGAAATACCAGCAAATATTTTTTCACCCAATCTTGATGATACTTGGTGGTAATAATCAGTACACAAATCCCACTTGGCTCACCAAATTTTATTCTTCTAGTTGAAGCGTTCGTCTACAGTAGCAGTTTTTATATTTAGGTTTCCCTCTGTTCTCTCCTATATAGATAGATGAATTAGGAACTCTAAATCCAACATGGTTTGTAGTAGCTCTTTGAAACTTGAAAAAATAAAGGAGTTCTCAGTTTTGTCTCTATGGATTGTTTCCTCTTCATGTAGCCCTTGGCACAGACTGTGGAAAAGCACTTTCATTGAGAGTGGTTGCCAAGCTTCTAAGAAATTACAAGTTTCCGAAACATCAGCAAATATTTTTTCACCCAATCTTGATGATACTTGGTGGTTATGATCAGTACACAAATGCCACTTGGCTCACCAAGTTTTGTTCTTCTAGGTTGAAGCGCTCATCTACAGTAGCAGTTTTTATATTTAGGATTCTCTCTGTTCTCTCCTATACAGAGAGATGAATTTGGAATTCTAAATCCAACATGGATTGTAGTAGCTCTTTGAAACATGACAAAATAAAGGAGTTCTCAGTTTTGTCTCTATGGTTTGTTTGATCTTCAAGTAGCCCTAGGCACAGACTGTGGAAAGCGCTTTCATTGAGAGGGGTTGCCAAGCTTCTAAAAAATAACGAGTTTCCGAAATACCAGCAAATATTTTTTCACCCAATCTTAATGATACTTGGTGGTAATAATCAGTACACAAATCCCACTTGGCTTACCAAATTTTGTTCTTCTAGGTTGAAGCGTTCGTCTACAGTAGCAGTTTTTATATTTAGGTTTCCCTCGGTTCTCTCCTGTATAGATAGATGAATTTGGAACTCTAAATCCAACATGGTTTGTAGTAGCTCTATGAAACTTGACAAAATAAAGGAGTTCTCAGTTTTGTCTCTATGGTTTGTGTCCTCTTCATTTAGCCCTAGGCACAGACTGTGGAAAAGCACTTTCATTGAGAGTGGTTGCCAAGCTTCTAAGAAATTACAAGTTTCCGAAACATCAGCAAATATTTTTTCACCCAATCTTGATGATACTTGGTGGTTATGAACAGTACACAAATCCCACTTGGTTCACCAAGTTTTGTTCTTCTAGGTTGAAGCGCTCGTCTACAGTAGCAGTTTTTATATTTAGGATTCTCTCTGTTCTCTCCTATACAGAGAGATGAATTTGGAACTCTAAATCCAACATGGATTGTAGTAGCTCTTTGAAACATGACAAAATAAAGGAGTTCTCAGTTTTGTCTCTATGGTTTGTTTAATCTTCAAGTAGCCCTAGGCACGGACTGTGGAAAGCGCTTTCATTGAGAGGGGTTGCCAAGCTTCTAAAAAATAACGAGTTTCTGAAATACCAGCAAATATTTTTTTACCCAATCTTGATGATACTTGGTGGTATTGATCAGTACACAAATCCCACTTGGCTTACCAAATTTTGTTCTTCTAGTTTGAAGCGTTCGTCTACAGTAGCAGTTTTTATATTTAGTTTTCCCTCTGCTCTCTCCTGTATAGATAAATGATTTTGGAACTCTAAATCCAACATGGTTTGTAGTAGCTCTTTGAAACTTGAAAAAATAAAGGAGTTCTCAGTTTTGTCTCTATGGATTGTTTCCTCTTCAATCAGCCCTAGGCACACACTGTGGAAAAGTACTTTCATTGAGAGGGGTTGCCAAGCTTCTCAGAAATAACGAGTTTCCGAAATACCAGCAAATATTTTTTCACCCATCTTGATGATACTTGGTGGTAATGATCAGTACACAAATCCCACATGGCTCACCAAATTTTGTTCTTCTAGGTTGATGGGTTCATCTACAGTAGATGTTTTTATATTTAGATTTCACTCTGTTCTCTCCTATATAGATAGATGAATTTGGAACTCTAAATCCAACATGGTTTGTAGTAGCTCTTTGAAACTTGAAAAAATAAAGGAGTTCTCAGTTTTGTCACTATGGTTTGTTTCCTCTTTAAGTAGCCCTAGGCACAGACTGTGGAAAAGCATTTTAATTGAGAGGGGTTGCCAAGCTTCTAAGAAATTACGAGTTTCTGAAATACCAGCAAATATTTTTTCACCCAATCTTGATGATACTTGGTGGTAATGATCAGTTCACAAATCCCACTTGGCTCACCAAATTTTGTTCTTCGAAGTTGAAGTGTTCGTCTACAGTAGCAGTTTTTATATTTAGGTTTCACTCTGTGCTCTCCTATATAGATAGATGAATTTGGAACTCTAAATCCAACATGGTTTGTAGTAGCTCTTTGAAACTTGACAAAATAAAGGAGTTCTGAGTTTTGTCTGTATGGTTTGTTTTTTCTTCAAGTAGCCCTAGGCACAGACTGTGGAAAAGCACTTTCATTGAGAGGGGTTGACAAGCTTCTAAGAAATAACGAGTTTCCGAAATACCAGCAAATACTTTTTCACCCAATCTTGATGATACTTTTTGTTAATGATCAGTACACAAATCCCATTTGGCTCACCAAATTTTGTTCTTCTAGGTTGAAGCGTTCGTCTACAGTAGCAGTTTTTATATTTAGGTTTCACTCTGTTCTCTCCTATAAGATAGATGAATTTGGATCTCTAAATCCAACATGGATTGTAGTAGCTCTTTGAAACTTGTCAAAATAAAGTAGTTCTCAGTTTTGTCTTTATGGTTTGTTTCCTCTTCAAGTAGCCCTAGGAACAGACTGTGGAAGCACTTTCATTGAGATGGGTTGCCAAGCTTCTAAGAAATAACGAGTTTCCAAAATACCAGCAAATATTTTTTCAACCAATCTTGATGATACTTGGTGGTAATTATCAGTACGCAAATCCCACTTGGCTCACCAAATTTTGTTCTTCTACGTTGAAGCGTTCGTCTACAGGAGCAATTTTTATATTATGTTTCACTCGGTTCTCTCATATATAGAAACATGAATTTGGAACTCTAAATCCAACATGGTTTGTAGTAGCTTTTTGAAACTTGACAAAATAAAGGAGTTCTCATTTTGTCTCTATGATTTGTTTCCTCTTCAAGTAGCCCTAGTCACACACTGTGGAAAAGCACATTCATGGAGTGGGCTTGCCAAGCTTCTAAGAAATTACGAGTTTTGGAAATACCAGCAAATATTTTTTCACCCAATCTTGATGATACTTGGTGGTAATGATCAGTACACAAATCCCACTTGACTCACCAAATTTTGTTCTTCTATGTTGAAGCGTTCTTCTACAGTAGCGGTTTTTATATTTAGGTTTCCCTCTCTTTTCTCCTGTATAGATAGATGAATTTGGAACTCTAAATACAACAAAGGTTTGTAGTAGCTCTTTGAAACTTGACAAAATAAAGGAGTTCTCAGTTTTGTCTCTATGAATTGTTTCCTCTTCAATTAGCCCTAGGCACACACTGTTTAAAAGCGCTTTCATTGAGAGGGGTTGGCAAGCTTCTAAGAAATAACGAGTTTCCAAAATACCAGCAAATATTTTTTCACCCAATCTTGATGATACTTGTTGCTAACGATCAGTACACAAATCCCACTTGGCTCACCAAATTTTGTTCTTCTAGTTTGAATCGTTCGTCTACAGTAGCAGTTTTTATATTTAGGTTTCTCTCTGTTCTCTCCTGTATAGGTAGATGAATTTGGAACTCTAAATCCAACATGCATTGTAGTAGCTCTTTGAAACTTGACAAAATAAAGGAGTTCTCAGCTTTTTCTCTATGGTTTGTTTCCTCTTCAAGTAGCCCTAGGCTCAGACTGTGGAAGCACTTTCATTGAGATGGGTTGCCAATCTTCTAAGAAATAACGAGTTTCCAAAATACCAGCAAATATTTTTTCAACCAATCTGGATGATACTTGGTGGTAATGATCAGTACTTAAATCCCACTTGGCTCACCAAATTTTGTTCTTCTACGTTAAAGCGTTCGTCTACAGGAGCAGTTTTTATATTTAAGTTTCACTCGGTTCTCTCATATATGGAAACAAGAATTTGGAACTCTAAATCCAACATGGTTTGTAGTAGCTTTTTAAAACTTGACAAAATAAAGGAGTTCTCAGTTTTGTCTCTATGGTTTGTTTCCTCTTCAAGTAGCCCTAGCCACAGACTGTGGAAAAGCACTTTCATGGAGAGGATTTGCCAAGCTTCTAAGAAATTACGAGTTTCCGAAATACCAGCAAATATTTTTTCACCCAATCTTGATGATACTTGGTGGTAATGATCAGTACACAAATCCCACTTGGCTCACCAAATTTTATTCTTCTAGTTGAAGCGTTCGTCTACAGTAGCAGTTTTTATATTTAGGTTTCCCTCTGTTCTCTCCTGTATAGATAGATGAATTAGGAACTCTAAATCCAACATGGTTTGTAGTAGCTCTTTGAAACTTGAAAAAATAAAGGAGTTCTCAGTTTTGTCTCTATGGATTGTTTCCTCTTCAATTAGCCCTAGGCACACACTGTGGAAAAGCACTTTCATTGAGAGGGGTTGCCAAGCTTCTAAGAAATAACGAGTTTCCGAAATAACAGCAAATATTTTTTCACCCAATCTTGATGATACTTTTTGCTAATGATCAGTACACAAATCCCAATTGGCTCACCAAATTTTGTTCTTCTAGGTTGAAGCGTTCGTCTACAGTAGCAGTTTTTATATTTAGGTTTCACTCTGTTCTCTCCTATATAGATAGATGAATTTGGAACTCTAAATCCAACATGGTTTGTAGTAGCTCTATGAAACTTGACAAAATAAAGGAGTTCTCAGTTTTGTCTCTATGGTTTGTGTCCTCTTCATGTAGCCCTTGGCACAGACTGTGGAAAAGCACTTTCATTGAGAGAGGTTGCCAAGCTTCTAAGAAATTACAAGTTTCCGAAACATCAGCAAATATTTTTTCACGCAATCTTGATGATACTTGATGGTTATGATCAGTACACAAATCCCACTTGGCTCACCAAATTTTGTTCTTGTAGGTTGAAGCGCTCGTCTACAGTAGCACTTTTTATATTTAGGATTCACTCTGCTCTCTCCTATACAGAGAGATGAATTTGGAACTCTAAATCCAACATGGATTGTAGTAGCTCTTTGAAACATGACAAAATAAAGGAGTTCTCAGTTTTGTCTCTATGGTTTGTTTAATCTTCAAATAGCCCTAGGCACAGACTGTGGAAAGCGCTTTCATTGAGAGGGGTTGCCAAGCTTCTAAAAAATAACGAGTTTCCGAAATACCAGCAAATATTTTTTCACCCAATCTTGATGATACTTGGTGGTAATGATCAGCACACAAATCCCACTTGGCTTACCAAATTTTGTTTTTCTAGGTTGAAGCGTTCGTCTACAGTAGCAGTTTTTATATTTAGGTTTCCCTCTGTTCTCTCCTGTATAGATACATGATTGTGGAACTCTAAATCCAACATGGTTTGTAGTAGCTCTTTGAAACTGGAAAAAATAAAGGAGTTCTCAGTTTTGTCTCTATGGATTGTTTCCTCTTCAATTAGCCCTAGGCACACACTGTGGAAAAGTACTTTCATTGAGGGGGTTGCCAAGCTTCTAAGTAATTACGAGTTTCCGAAATACCGGCAAATATTTTTTCACCCAATCTTGATGATACTTGGTGCTAATGATCAGTACACAAATCCCACTTGGCTCACCTAAAATTGTTCTTCTAGGTTGAAGCGTTCCTCTACAGTAGCAGTTTTTATATTTAGGTTTCCCTCTGTTCTCTCCTATATAGATAGATGAATTTGGAACTCTAAATCCAACATGGATTGTAGTAGCTCTTTGAAACTTGACAAAATAAAGGAGTTCTCAGTTTTGTCTTTATGGTTTGTTTCCTGTTCAAGTAGCCCTAGGCACAGACTGTGGAAGCACTTTCATTGAGATGGGTTGCCAAGCTTCTAAGAAATAACGAGTTTCCAAAATACCAGCAAATATTTTTTCACCCAATCTTGATGATACTTGGGGTAATTATCAGTACACAAATCCCACTTGGCTCACCAAATTTTGTTCTTCTGTGTTGAAGCGTTCGTCTACAGTAGCAGTTTTTATATTTAGGTTTCCCTCTGTTCTCTCCTGTATAGATACATGATTGTGGAACTCTAAATCCAACATGGTTTGTAGTAGCTCTTTGAAACTTGAAAAAATAAAGGAGTTCTCAGGTTTGTCTCTATGGTTTGTTTCCTCTTCAAGTAGCCCTATGCACAGACTGTGGAAAGCACTTTCATTGAGATGGGTTGACTGTCTTCTAAGAAATAACGAGTTTCCAAAATACCAGCAAATATTTTTTTACCCAATCTTGATGATACTTGGTGGTAATGATCATTACAACAATCCCACTTGGCTCACCAATTTGTTCTTCTTGGTTAAAGCGTTCGTCTACAATAGCAGTTTTTATATTACGGTTTCCCTCTGTTCTCTCCTATATAGATAGATGAATTTGGAACTCTAAATCCAACATGGTTTGTAGTAGCTCTTTGAAACTTGACAAAATAAAGGAGTTCACAGTTTTTTCTCTATGGATTGTTTCCTCTTCAAATTGCCCTAGGCACACACTGTGGAAAATCCCTTTCATTGAGAGGGGTTGCCAAGCTTCTAAGAAATAACGAGTTTCCGAAATACCAGCAAATATTTTTTCACCCAATGTTGATGATACTTGGTGGTAATGATCACTACACAAATCGCACTTGGCTCACCAAATTTTGTTCTTCTAGGTTGAAGCGTTCGTCTACAGTAGCACTTTTTATATTTAGGTTTCCCTCTGTTCTGTCCTATATAGATAGATAAATTTGGAACTCTAAATCCAACATGGTTTCTAGTAGCTCTTTGAAACTTGACAAAATAAAGGAGTTCTCAGTTTTGTCTCTATGGTTTGTTTCCTCTTCAAGTAGCCCTAGGCACAGACTGTGGAAAAGCACTTTCATTGAGAGGGGTTGCCAAGCTTCTAAGAAATATCGAGTTTCAGAAATACCAGCAAATATTTTTTCACCCAATCTTGATGATACTTGGTGGTAATGATCAGTACACAAATCCCACTTGCTTATCAAATTTTGTTCTTCTAGATTGAAGCGTTCGTCTACAGTAGCAGTTTTTATATTTAGGTTTCCCTCTGTTCTCTCCTGTATAGATACTAGATTTTGGAACTCTAAATTCAACATGGTTTCTAGTACCTCTTTGAAACTTGAAAAAATAAAGGAGTTCTCAGTTTTGTCTCTATGGATTGTTTCCTCTTCATGTAGCCCTAGGCACAGACTGTGGAAAAGCACTTTCATTGAGAGTGGTTGCCAAGCTTCTAAGAAATTACAAGTTTCCGAAATATCAGCAAATATTTTTTCACCCAATCTTGATGATACTTGGTGGTAATGATCAGTACACAAATCCCACGTGGCTCACCAAATTTTGTTATTCTAGGTTGAAGCGCTTGTCATATTAGCAGTTTTTATATTTATGATTCTCTCTGTTCTCTCCTATACAGATAGATGAATTTGGAACTCTAAATCCAACATGGATTGTAGTAGCTATTTGAAACATGACAAAATAAAGGAGTTCTCAGTTTTGTCTCTATGGTTTGTTTAATCTTCAAGTAGCCCTAGGCACAAACTGTGGAAAAGCACTTTCATTGAGAGGGGTTTCCAAGCTTTTTAGAAATAACGAGTTTCCGAAATACCAGCAAATATTTTTTCACCCAATCTTGAAGATACATGGTGGTAATGATCAATACACAAATCCCACTTGGCTCACCAAATTTTCTTATTCTAGTTTGAAGCTTTCGTCTACAGTAGCAGTTTTTATATTTAGGTTTCCCTCTGTTCTCTCCTGTATAGATAGATGAATTTGGAACTCTAAATCCAACATGGTTTGTAGTAGCTCTTTGAAACTTGAAAAAATAAAGGAGTTCTCAGTTTGTCTCCATGGTTTGTTTCCTCTTCAAGTAGCCCTATGCACAGACTGTGGAAAGCACTTTCATTGAGATGGGTTGACTATCTTCAAGAAATAACGAGTTTCCAAAATACCAGCAAATATTTTTTCACCCAATCTTGATGATACTTGGTGGTAATGATCAGTACAACAATCCCACTTGGCTCACCAATTTTGTTCTTCTAGGTTGAAGCGTTGGTCTACAGTGGCAGGTTTATACTTAGGTTCACTCTGTTCTCTCCTATATAGATAGATGAATTTGGAATTCTAAATACAACATGGTTTGTAGTAGCTCTTTAAAACTTGACAAAATAAAGGTTTTCTCAGTTTTGTCTCTATGGTTTGTTCCTCTTCAGGTAGCCCTAGGCACACACTGTGGAAAAGCACTTTCATTGAGAGGGGTTGCCATGCTTCTAAGAAATAACGAGTTTCGAAATACCAGCAAATATTTTTTCACCCAATCTTGATGATACTTGTTGCTAATGATCAGTACACAAATCCCACTTGGCTCACCAAGTTTTGATCTTCTAGGTTGAAGCGTTCGTCTACAGTAGCTGTTTTTATATTTAGGTTTCTCTCTGCTCTCTCCTATATAGATAGATGAATTTGGAACTCTAAATCCAACATGGATTGTGATAGCTCTTTGAAACTTGAGAAAATAAAGGAGTTCTCAGTTTTGTCTCTATGGTTTGTTTCCTCTTCAAGTAGCCCTAGGCACAGACTTTGGAAAAGCAATTTCATTGAGAGGGGTTGCCAGGCTTCTAAGAAATAACTAGTTTCCGAAATACCAGCAAATATTTTTTCACCCAATCTTGATGATACTTGTTGCTAATGATCAGTACACAAATCCCACTTGGCTCAACAAATTTTGTTCTCATAGGTTGAAACGTCCGTCTACCGTAGCAGTTTTTATATTTAGGTTTCACTCTGTTCTCTCCTATATAGATAGATGAACTTGGAATTCTAAATCCAACATGGTTTTTAGTAGCTCTTTGAAACTTGACAAAATAAATAGTTCTCAGTTTTTTCCCTATGGTTTGTTTCCTCTTCAGGTAGCCCTAGGCACAGACTGTCGAAAAGCACTTTCACTGAGATTGGTTGCCAAGCTTCTAAGAAATAACGAGTTTCCGAAATACCAGCAAATATTTTTTCACCCAATCTTGATGATACTTGGTGGTAATGATCAGTACACAAATCCCACTTGGTTCACCAAATTTTGTTCTTCTAGGTTGAAGGGTTCGTCTACAGTAGAAGTTTTTATATTTAGGTTTCTCTCTGTTCTCTCCTATATAGATAGATGAATTTGGAACTCTAAATCCAACATGGATTGTAGTAGCTCTTTGGAACTTGTCAAAATAAAGGAGTTCTCAGTTTTGTCTCTATGGTTTCTTTCCTCTTCAAGTAGCCCGAGGCACAGACTGTGGAAAAGCACTTTCATTGAGAGGGGTTGCCAAGCTTCTAAGAAATAACGAGTTTCCGAAATACCAGCAAATATTTTTCACCCAATCTTGATGATACTTGGTCGTAATGATCAGTACACAAATCCCACTTGGCTCACCAAATTTTGTTCTCCTAGGTTGAAGCGTTCGTCTACAGTAGCAGTTTTTATATTTAGGTTTCACTCTGTTCTCTCATATGTAGATAGATGAATTTGGAACTCTAAATCCAACATGGTTTGTAGTAGCTCTTTGAATCTTGACAAAATAAAGGAGTTCTCAGTTTTGTCTCTATGGTTTGTTTCCTCTTCAAGTAGCCCTAGGCACAGACTGTGGAAAAGCAATTTCATTGAGAGGGGTTGCCACGCTTCTAAGAAATATCGAGTTTCCGAAATACCAGCAAATATTTTTTCACCCAATCTTCATGATACTTGTTGCTAATAATCAGTACACAAATCCCACTTGGCTCACCAAATTTTGTTCTTCTAGGTTGAAGCGTTCGTTTACAGTAGCAGTATTTACATTTAGGATTCCCTCTGTTCTCTCCTATATAGATAGATGAATTTGGAACTCTAAATCCAACATGGTTTGTAGTAGCTCTTTGAAACTTGACAAAATAAAGGAGTTCTCAGTTTTGTCTCTATGGTTTGTTTCCTCTTCAAGTAGCACTATGCACACACTGTGCATAAGCACTTTCATTGAGAGGGGTATCCAAGCTTTTAAGAAATAACAAGTTTCTGAAATACCAGCAAATATTTTTTCATCCAATCTTGATGATACTTGGTTGTAATGATCAGTACTCAAATCCCACTTGGCTCACCAAATTTTGTTCTTCTAATTGAAGCGTTCGTCTACAGTAGCAGTTTTTATATTTAGGTTTCTCTCTGTTCTCTCCTATATAGATTGATGAATTTGGAACTCTAAATCCAACATGGATTGTAGTAGCTCTTTGAAACTTGACAAAATAAAGGAGTTCTCCGGTTTACTCTATGGTTTGTTTTCTCTTCAAGTAGCCCTAGGAACAGACTGTGCAAAAGCACTTTCATTGAGAGGGGTTGCCAAGCTTCTTAGAAATTACCAGTTTCCAAAATACCAGCAAATATTTTTTCACCCAATCTTGATGATACTTGTTGCTAATGATCACTACACAAATCCCACTTGGCTCACCAAATTTTGTTCTTCTAGGTTGAAGCGTTCGTTTACAGTAGCAGTTTTTACATTTAGGATTCTCTCTGTTCTCTCCTATATAGATAGATGAATTTGGAACTCTAAATCCAACATGGTTTGTAGTAGCTCTTTGAAACTTGACAAAATAAAGGAGTTCTCAGTTTTGTTTCTATGGTTTGTTTCCTCTTGAAGTAGCCCTAGGCACAGACTGTGGAAAAGCACTTTTATTGAGAGGGGTTGCGAAGCTTCTAAGAAATAACGAATTTCCGAAATACCAGCAAATATTTTTTCACCCAATCTTGATGATACTTGGTGCTAAAGATCAGTACACAAATCCCACTTGGCTCACCAAATTTTGTCTTCTAGGTTGAAGCGTTCTTTTTTGTAGCTGTTTTTACATTTAGGTTTCCCTCTGTTCTCTCCTATATAGATAGATGAATTTGGAACTCTAAATCCAACATGGTCTGTAGTAGCTCTTTGAAACTTGACAAAATAAAGGAGTTCTCAGTTTTGTCTCTGTGGTTTCTTTCCTCTTCAAGTAGCCGTAGTCACAGACTGTGGAAAGACACTTTCATTTAGAGGGCTTGCCAAGCTTCTAAGAAATAACGAGTTTCCGAAATACCAGCAAATATTTTTTCACCCAATCTTGATGATACTTGGTGGTAATGATCAGTACACAAATCCCACTTGGCTCACCAAATTTTGTTCTTCTAGGTTGAAGCGTTCGTCTACAGTAGCAGTTTTTATAATTAGGTTTAACTCTGTTCTCTCCTATTTAGATAGATGAATTTGGAACTCTAAATCCAACATGGTTTTTAGTAGCTCTGTGAAACTTGACAAAATAAAGGAGTTCTCAGTTTTGTCTGTATGGTTTGTTTCCTCTTCAAGTAGCCCTAGGCACAGACTGTGGAAAAGCACTTTCATTGACAGGGGTTGCCAAGCTTCTAAGAAATAACGAGTTTCCGAAATACCAGCAAATATTTTTTCACCCAATCTTAATGATACTTGGTGGTAATGATCAGTACACAAATCCCACTTGGCTCACCAAATTTTGTTCATCTAGGTTGAAGCGTTCGTCTACAGTAGCAGTTTTTATATTTAGGTTTCCCTCTGTACTCTCCTATATAGATGGATTAATTTGGATCTCTAAATCCAACATGGTAAGTAGTAGCTCTTTGAAACTTGACAAAATAATGGAGTTCTCACTTTTGTCTCTATGATTTGTTTCCTCTTCAAGTAGACCAAGCACAGACTGTGGAAAAGCACTTTCATTGAGAGGGGTTGCCAAGCTTCTAAGAAATAACGAGTTTCCGAAATACCAGCAAATACTTTTTCACCCAATCTTGATGATACTTGGTGGTAATGATCAGTACACCAATCCCACTTGGCTCACCAAATTTTGTTCTTCTAGGTTGAAGCGTTCGTCTACAGTAGCAGTTTTTATATTTAGGTTTCTCTCTGTTCTCTCCTGTATAGATAGATGAATTTGGAACTCTAAAACCAACATGGTTTTTAGTAGCTCTGTGAAACTTGAAAAAATAAAGGAGTTCTCAGTTTTGTCTGTATGGTTTGTTTCCTCTTCAAGTAGCCCTAGGCACGGACTTTGGAAAAGCACTTTCATTGAGAGGGGTTGCCAAGCTTCTAAGAAATAACGAGTTTCCGAAATACCAGCACATATTTTTTCAAACAATCTTGATGATACTTGTTGCCAATGATCAGTACACAAATCCCACTTGGCTCACCAAATTTTGTTCCTCTAGGTTGAAGCGTTCCTCTACAGTAGCAGTTTTTATATTTAGGTTTCCCTCTGTTCTCTCCTATATAGACAGATGAATTTGGAACTCTAAATCCAACATGGTTTGTAGTAGCTATTTGAAACTTGACAAAATAAAGGAGTTCTCAGGTTTGTCTCTATGGTTTGTTTCCTCTTCAATAGCCCTAGGCACAGACTGTGGAAAAGCACTTTCATTGAGAGGGGTTGCCAAGCTTCTACGAAATTACGAGTTTCCGAAATACCAGCAAATATTTTGTCACCCAATCCTGATGATACTTGGTGGTAATGATCAGTACACAATTCCGACGTGGCTCAGCAAATTTTGCTCTTCTAGGTTGAAGCGTTCGTCTACAGTAGCAGTTTTTATATTTAGGATTCTCTCTGTTCTCTCCTATATAGATAGATGAATTTGGAACTCTAAATCCAACATGGTTTGTAGTAGCTCTTTGAAACTTGACAAAATAAAGGAGTTCTCAGGTTTGTCTCTATGGTTTGTTTCCTCTTCAATAGTCCTAGGCACAGACTGTGGAAAAGCACTTTCATTGAGAGGGGTTGCCAAGCTTCTAAGAAATAACGAGTTTCCGAAATACCAGCAAATATTTTTTCACCCAATCTTGATGATACTTGGTGGTAATGATCAGTACACAAATCCCACTTGGCTCACCAAATTTTGTTCTCCTAGGTTGAAGCGTTCGTCTACAGTAGCAGTTTTTACATTTAGGTTTCACTCTGTTCTCTCATATATAGATAGATGAATTTGGAACTCTAAATCCAACATGGTTTGTAGTAGCTCTTTGAAACTTGACAAAATAAAGGAGTTCTCAGTTTTGTCTCTATGGTTTGTTTCCTCTTCAAGTAGCCCTAGGCACAAACTGTGGGAAAGCACTTTCATTGAGAGGGGTTGCCAAGCTTCTAAGAAATAACGAGTTTCCGAAATACCAGCAAATACTTTTTCACCCAATCTTGATGATACTTGGTGGTAATGATCAGTACAACAATCCCACTTGGCTCACCAAATTTTGTTCTTCTAGGTTGAAGCGTTCGTCTACAGTAGCAGTTTTTATATTTAGGTTTCTCTCTGTTCTCTCTTGTATAGATAGATGAATTTGGAACTCTAAATCCAACATGGATTGTAGTAGCTCTTTGAAACTTGACAAAATAAAGGAGTTCTCAGTTTTGTCTCTATGGTTTGTTTCCTCTTCAAGTAGCCCTAATCACAGACTGTGGAAAAGCACTTTCATTGAGAGGGGTTGCCAAGCTTCTAAGAAATAACGAATTTCCGAAATACCAGCAAATATTTTTTCACCCAATCTTGATGATACTTGGTGTTAATGATCAGTACAAAAATCCCACTTGGATCATCAAATTTTGTTCTTCTAGGTTGAAGCGTTCGTCTACAGTAGCAGTTTTTATATATAGGTTTCCCTCTGTTCTCTCCTATATAGAAAGATGAATTTGGAACACTAAATAAAACACGGTTTGTAGTAGCTCTTTGAAACTTGACAAAATAAAGGAGTTCTCAGTTTTGTCTCTATGGTTTGTTTCCTCTTCAAGTAGCCCTAGGCACAAACTGTGGAAAAGCACTTTCATTGAGAGGGGTTGCCAAGCTTCAAAGAAATTACGAATTTCCGAAATACCAGGAAATATTTTTTCACCCAATCTTGAGGTTACTTGGTGGTAATGATCAGTACACAAACTCCACTTGGCTCACCAAATTTTGTTCTTCTAGGTTTAAGCATTCGTCTACAGTAGAAGTTTTTATATTTAGGTTTCACTCTGTTCTCTCCTATATAGATAGATGAATTTGGAACTCTAAATCCAACATGGTTTGTAGTAGCTCTTTGAAACTTGAAAAAATAAAGGAGTTCTCAGTTTTGTCTCTATGGTTTGTTTCCACTTTAAGTAGCCCTAGGCACAGAGTCTGGGAAAGCACTTTCATTGAAAGGGGTTGCCAAGCTTCCAAGAAATAACGAGTTTCCGAAATACCAGCAAATATTTTTTCACCCAATCTTCATGATACTTGGTGGCAATGATCGGTACAAAATTCCCACTTGACTTACCAAATTTTGTTCTTCTAGGTTGAAGCGTTCGTTTACAGTAGCAGTTTTTATATTTAGGTTTCCCTCTGTTCTCTCCTATACAGATAGATGAATTTGAACTCTAAATCCAACATGGTTTGTAGTAGCTCTTTGAAACTTGAAAAAATAAAGGAGTTCCTAGTTTTGTCTCTATGGTTTGTTTCCTCTTCAAGTAGCCCTACGCACAGACTGTGGAAAAGCACTTTCATTGGTGGGGTTGCCAAGCTTCTAAGAAATAACGAGTTTTAGAAATACCAGCAAATATTTTTTCACCCAATCTTGATGATACTTGGTGCTAATGATCAGTACACAAATCCCACTTGGCTCACCAAATTTTGTTCTTCTAGGTTGAAGCGTTCGTCTACAGTAGCAGTTTTTATATTTAGGTTTCCCTCTATTCTCTCCTATATAGATGGATGAATTTGGAACTCTAAATCCAACATGGTTTGTAGTAGCTCTTTGAAACTTGACAAAATAAAGGACTTCTCACTTTTGTCTCTATGGTTTGTTTCCTCTTCAAGTAGCCCTAGGCACAGACTGTGGAAAAGCACTTTCATTGAGAGGGGTTGCCAAGCTTCTAAGAAATAACGAGTTTCCGAAATTCCAGCAAATATTTTTTCACCCAATCTTGATGATACTTGGTGGTAATGATCAGTACACAAATCCCACTTGGCTCACCAAATTTTGTTCTTCTAGGTTGAAGCGTTCGTCTACAGTAGCAGTTTTTATATTTAGGTTTCCTTCTGTTCTCTCCTATTTAGATAGATTAATTTGGAACTCCAAATCCAACATGGTTTGTAGTAGCTCTTTGAAACTTGACAAAATAAAGGAGTTCTCAGGTTTGTCTCTATGCTTTTTTTCCTCTTCCAGTAGCCCTAGTCACAAACTGTGGAAAAGCACTTTCATTGAGAGGGGTTGCCAAGCTTCTAAGAAATTACGAGTTTCTGAAATACCAGCAAATATTTTTTCACCCATTCTTGATGATACTTGGTGGTAATGATCAGGACACTTATCCCACTTGGCTCACCAAATTTTGTTCTTCTAGGTTGAAGCGTTAGTCTACAGTAGCAGTTGTTATAATTAGGTTTCCCTCTGTTCTCTCCTATTTAGATAGATGAATTTGGAACTCCAAATAAATCATGGTTTGTAGTAGCTCTTTGAAACTTGACAAAATAAAGGAGTTCTTACTTTTGTCTCTGTGTTTTGTTTAATCTTCAAGGAGCCCTAGGCACAGACTGTGGAAAAGCACTTTCATTGAGAGGGGTTGCCAAGCTTCTAAGAAAAAAAGAGTATCCGAAATACCAGCAGATATTTTTTCACCCAATCTTGATGAAAATTGGTGCTAATGATCAGTACACAAATCCCACTTGGCTCACCATATTTTGTTCTTCTAGATTGAAGCGTTCGTCTACAGTAGCAATTTTTATATTTAGGTTTCCCTCTGTTCTCTCCTATACAGATAGATGAATTTGGAATTCTAAATCCAACATGGTTTTTAGTAGCTCTTTGAAACTTGACAAAATAAAGGAGTTCTCAGTTTTGTCCCTATGGTTTGTTTCCTCTTCAGGTAGTCCTAGGCACAGACTGTGGAAAAGCACTTTCACTGAGAGGGGTTGCCAAGCTTCTAAGAAATAACGAGTTTCCGAAATACCAGCAAATATTTTTTCACCCAATCTTGATGATACTTGGTGGTAATGATCAGTACACAAATCCCACTTGGCTCACCAAATTTTGTTCTTCTAGTTTGAAGGGTTCGTCTACAGTAGAAGTTTTTATATTTAGGTTTCTCTCTGTTCTCTCCTATATAGATAGATGAATTTGGAACTCTAAATCCAACATGGATTGTAGTAGCTCTTTGAAACTTGTCAAAATAAAGGAGTTCTCAGTTTTGTCTCTATGGTTTGTGTCCTCTTCAAGTAGCCCTAGGCACAGACTGTGGAAAAGCACTTTCATTGAGAGGGGTTGCCAAGCTTCTAAGTAATAACGAGTTTCCGAAATACCAGCAAATATTTTTTTCACCCAATCTTGATGATACTTGGTGGTAATGATCAGTACACAAATCCCACTTGGCTCACCAAATTTTGTTCTCCTAGGTTGAAGTGTTCGTCTACAGTAGCAGTTTTTATATTTAGGTTTCCCTCTGTTCTCTCCTATTTAGATAGATGAATTTGGAACTCCAAATAAAACATGGTTTGTAGTAGCTCTTTGAAACTTGACAAAATAAAGGAGTTCTTACTTTTGTCTCTGTGGTTTGTTTAATCTTCAAGGAGCCCTAGGCACAGACTGTGGAAAAGCACTTTCATTGAGAGGGGTTGCCAAGCTTCTAAGAAATAAAGAGTTTCCGAAATACCAGCAAATATTTTTTCAAACAATCTTGATGATACTTTGTGATAATGATCAGTACACCAATCCCACTTGGCTCACCAAATTTTATTCTTCTAGGTTGAAGCGTTCGTCTACAGTAGCATTTTTTATATTTAGGTTTCTGTCTGTTCTCTCCTATATAGAAAGATGAATTTGGAACTCTAAATAAAACACGGTTTGTAGTAGCTCTTTGAAACTTGACAAAATAAAGGAGTTCTCAGTTTTGTCTC
The DNA here is from genome assembly GCF_048772815.1 of Callospermophilus lateralis. Lineage (NCBI taxonomy): Eukaryota > Metazoa > Chordata > Mammalia > Rodentia > Sciuridae > Callospermophilus > Callospermophilus lateralis. The sequence goes on from NW_027513440.1 coordinate 51,924, forward strand.
TATGGTGTGTTTAATCTTCAAGTAGCCCTCGGCTCAGACTGTGGAAAAGCACTTTCATTGAGAGGGGTTGCCAAGCTTCTAAGAAATTACGAATTTCCGAAATACCAGGAAATATTTTTTCATCCAATCTTGAGGATACTTGGTGGTAATGATCAGTACACAAACTCCACTTGGCTCACCAAATTTTGTTCTTCTAGGTTAAAGCGTTCGTCTACAGTAGAAGTTTTTATATTTAGGTTTCACTCTGTTCTCTCCTATATAGAGAGATGAATTTGGAACTCTAAATCCAACATGGTTTGTAGTACCTCTTTGAAACTTGACAAAATAAAGGAGTTCTCAGTTTTGTCTCGATGGTTTGTTTCCACTTTAAGTAGCCCTAGGCACAGACTCTGGGAAAGCACTTTCATTGAAAGGGGTTGCCAAGCTTCCAAGAAATAACGAGTTTCCGAAATACCAGCAAATATTTTTTCACCCAATCTTCATGATACTGGTGGCAATGATCGGTACAAAATTCCCACTTGACTCACCAGATTTTGTTCTTCTAGGTTGAAGCGTTCGTTTACAGTAGCAGTTTTTATATTTGGATTTCCCTCTTTTCTCTCCTATACAGATAGATGAATTTGAACTCTAAATCCAACATGGTTTGTAGTAGCTCTTTGAAACTTGAAAAAATAAAGGAGTTCCTTGTTTTGTCTCTATGGGTTGTTTCCTCTTCAAGTAGCCCTACGCACAGACTGTGGAAAAGCACTTTCATTGGTGGGGTTGCCAAGCTTCTAAGAAATAACGAGTTCCCGAAATAAAAGCAAATATTTTTTCACCCAATCTTGATGATACTAGGTGCTAATGATCAGTACACAAATCCCACTTGGCTCACCAAATTTTGTTCTCCTAGGTTGAAGCGTTCGTCTACAGTAGCAGTTTTTATATTTAGGTTTCCCTCTGTTCTCTCCTATTTAGATAGATGAATTTGGAACTCCAAATCAAACATGGTTTGTAGTAGCTCTTTGAAACTTGACAAAATAAAGGAGTTCTTACTTTTGTCTCTATGGTTTGTTTCCTCTTCAATAGCCCTAGGCACATACTGTGGAAAAGCACTTTCATTGAGAGGGGTTGCCAAGCTTCTAAGAAATAACGGGTTTCCGAAATACCAGCAAATATTTTTTCACCAAATCTTGAGGATACTTGGTGGTAATGATCAGTACACAAATCCCACTTGGCTCACCCAATTTTGTTCTCCTAGGTTGAAGGGTTCGTCTACAGTAGCAGTTTTTACATTTAGGTTTCACACTGTTCTCTCATATATAGATAGATGAATTTGGAACTCTAAATCCAACATGGTTTGTAGTAGCTCTTTGAAACTTGACAAAATAAAGGAGTTCTCAGTTTTGTCTCTATGGTTTGTTTCCTCTTCAAGTAGCCCTAGGCACAGACTGTGGAAAAGCACTTTCATTGAGAGGGGTTGCCAAGCTTCTAAGAAATAACGAGTTTCCGAAATACCAGCAAATATTTTTTCACCCAATCTTGATGATACTTGTTGCTAATGATCAGTACACAAATCCCACTTGGCTCACCGAATTTTGTTCTTCTAGGTTGAAGCGTTCGTCTACAGTAGCAGTTTTTATATTTAGGTTTCCCTCTGTTCACTCCTATATAGAGAGATGAATTTGGAACTCTAAATCCAAAATGGTTTGTAGTAGCTCTTTGAAACTTGACAAATAAAGGAGTTCTCAGTTTTGTCTCTATGGTTTGTTTCCTCTTCAAGTAGCCCAAGGCACAGACTGTGGAAAAGCACTTTCATTGAGAGGGGTTGCCAAGCTTCTAAGAAATAACGAGTTTCCGAAATACCAGCAAATATTTTTTCACCCAATCTTGATGATACTTGGTGGTAATGATCAGTACACCAATCCCACTTGGCTCACCAAATTTTGTTCTTCAAGGTTGAAGCTTTCTTCTACAGTAGCAGTTTTTACATTTAGGTTTCCCTCTGATCTCTCCTATTTAGATAGATGAATTTGGAACTCCAAATAAATCATGGTTTTTAGTATCTCTTTGAAACTTGACAAAATAAAGGAGTTCTTACTTTTGTCTCTGTGGTTTGTTTAATCTTCAAGGAGCCCAAGGCACAGACTGTGGAAAAGCACTTTCATTGAGAGGGGTTGCCAAGCTTCTAAGAAATAACGAGTTTCCGAAATACCAGCAAATATTTTTTCACCCAATCTTGATGATAATTGGTGCTAATGATCAGTACACAAATCCCACTTGGCTCACCATATTTTGTTCTTCTAGATTGAAGCGTTTGTCTACAGTAGCAGTTTTTATATTTAGGTTTCCCTCTGTTCTCTCCTATACAGATAGATGAATTTGGAATTCTAAATCCAACATGGTTTTTAGTAGCTCTTTGAAACTTGACAAAATAAAGGAGTTCTCAGTTTTGTCCCTATGTTTGTTTCCTCTTCAGGTAGCCCTAGGCACAGACTGTGGAAAAGCACTTTCACTGAGAGGGGTTGCCAAGCTTCTAAGAAATAACGAGTTTCCGAAATACCAGCAAATATTTTTTCACCCAATCTTGATGATACTTGGTGGTAATGATCAGTACACAAATCCCACTTGGCTCACCAATTTTTGTTCTTCTAGGTTGAAGCGTTCGTCTACAGTAGCAGTTTTTATATTTAGGTTTCCCTCTGTTCTCTCCTATATAGAAAGATGAATTTGGAACTCTAAATAAAACACGGTTTGTAGTAGCTCTTTGAAACTTGACAAAATAAAGGAGTTCTCAGTTTTGTCTCTATGGTTTGTTTAATCTTCAAGTAGCCCTAGGCTCAGACTGTGGAAAAGCACTTTCATTGAGAGCGGTTGCCAAGCTTCTAAGAAATTACGAATTTCCGAAATACCAGGAAATATTTTTTCACCCAATCTTGAGGATACTTGCTGGTAATGATCAGTACACAAACTCCACTTGGCTCACCAAATTTTGTTCTTCTTGGTTTAAGCGTTCGTCTACAGTAGAAGTTTTTATATTTAGGTTTCACTCTGTTCTCTCCTATATAGATAGATGAATTTGGAACTCTAAATCCAACGTGGTTTGTAGTACCTCTTTGAAACTTGACAAAATAAAGGAGTTCTCAGTTTTGTCTCTATGATTTGTTTCCACTTTAAGTAGCCCTAGGCACAGACTCTGGGAAAGCACTTTCATTGAAAGGGGTAGCCAAGCTTCCAACAAATAACGAGTTTCCGAAATACCAGCAAATATTTTTTCACCCAATCTTCATGATACTAGGTGGCAATGATCGGTACAAAATTCCCACTTGACTCACCAAATTTTGTTCTTCTAGGTTGAAGCGTTCGTTTACAGTAGCAGTTTTTATATTTAGGTTTCCCTCTGTTCTCTCCTATACAGATAGATGAATTTGAACTCTAAATCCAACATGGTTTGTAGTAGCTCTTTGAAACTTGACAAAATAAAGGAGTTCCTAGTTTTCTCTATGGTTTGTTTCCTCTTCAAGTAGCCCTTTGCACAGACTGTGGAAAAGCACTTTCATTGGAGGGGTTGCCAATCTTCTAACAAATAACGAGTTCCCGAAATACCAGCAAATATTTTTTCACCCAATCTTGATGATACTTGGTGCTAATGATCAGTACACAAATCCCACATGGCTCACCAAATTTTGTTCTTCTAGGTTGAAGCGTTCGTCTACAGTAGCAGTTTTTATATTTAGGTTTCCCTCTGTTCTCTCATATATAGATAGATGAATTTGGAACTCTAAATCCAACATGGTTTGTAGTAGCTCTTTGAAACTTGACAAAATAAAGGAGTTCTCCGTTTTGTCTCTATGGTTTGTTTCCTCTTCAAGTAGCCCTAAGCAGAGACTGTGGAAAAACACATTCATTGAATGGGGTTGCCAAGCATCCAAGAAATTACGAGTTTCCGAAATACCAGGAAATATTTTTTCACCCAATCTTGATGATACGTGGTGGTAATGAAAAGTACACAAATCCCTCTTGGCTCACCAAATTTTGTTTTGCTAGGTTGAAGCCTTCGTTTACAGTAGCAGTTTTTATTTTCAGGTTTCACTCTGTTCTCTCCTATATAGATAGATGAATTTGGAACTCTAAATCCAACATGGTTTGTAGAAGCTCTTTGAAACTTGACAAAATAAAGGAGTTCTCAGTTCTGTCTCTATGGTTTGTTTCCTCTTCAAGTAGCCCTACGCATAGACTGTGGAAAAGCACTTTCATTGAGAGGGGCTGCCAAGCTTCTAAGTAATAACGAGTTTCCGAAATACCAGCAAATATTTTGTTACCCAATCTTGATGATACTTGGTCGTAATGATGAGTAAAATACCCCACATGGCTCACCAAATTGTGTTCTTCTAGGTTGTAGCATTCGTCTACAGTAGAAGTTTTTATATTTAGGTTTCCCTCTGTTCTCTCCTATATAGATCGAGGAATTTGCAACTCTAAATCCAACATGGTTTGTAGTAGCTCTTTGAAACTTGACAAAACAAAGTAGTTCCAAGTATTGTCTCTCTGGTTTGTTTACTCTTTAAGTAACCCTAGGCACAGACTCTGGAAAAGCACTTTCATTGAAAGGGGTTGCCAAGCTTCGAAGAAATAACGAGTTTCCAAAATACCAGCAAATATCTTTTCAGCCAAACTTGATGATACTTGGTGGTAATGATAAGTACACAAACCCCACTTGGCTCACCAAATTTTGTTCTTCTAGGTTTAAGCGTTCGTCTACAGTAGCAGTTTTTATATTTAGGTTTCCCTCTGTTCTCTCCTATATAGATAGATGAATTTGGAACACTCAATCCAACATGGTTTGTAGTAGCTCTTAGAAATTTGACAAAAAAAAAAAGTAGTTCTCAGTTTTGTCTCTACGATTTCTTTCCTCTTCAAGTAGCCCTATGCACAGACTGTGGAAAAGCACTTTCATTAGAGGGGTTGCCAAACTTCTAAGAAATAATGAGTATCCGAATTATCAGCAAACATTTTTTCACCCAATCTTGATGATACTTGGTGGTAATGATCAGTACACAAATCCCACTTGGCTCCCAAATTTTTGTTCTTCTATGTTGAAGCGTTCGTCTAGAGTAGGAGTTTTTATATTTAGGTTTCCCTCTGTTCTCTCCTATATAGATAGATGAATTTGGAACTCTGAATCAAACATGGTTTGTAGTAGCTCTTTGAAACTTGACAAAATAAAGTAGTTCTCAATTTTGTCTCTATGGTTAGTTTCCTCTTCATGTAGCCCTAGGCACAGACTGTGGAAAAGCACTTTCATGGAGAGGGGTTGCCAAGCTTCTAAGAAATAACGAGTTTCCGAAATACCAGCAAATATTTTTTCACCCAATCTTGATGATACTTGGTGGTAATGATGAGTACACAAACCCCACTTGGCTCACCAAATTTTGTTCTTCTAGGTTGAAGCGTTTGTCTACAGTAGCAGTTTTTATATTTAGGTTTCTCTCTGTTCTCTCCTATATAGATAGATGATTTTGGAACTCTAAATCCAACATGGATTGTAGTAGCTCTTTGAAACTTGACAAAATAAAGGAGTTCTAAGTTTTGTCTCTATGGTTTGTTCCTCTTCAAGTAGCCCTAGGCACAGACTGTGGAAAAGCACTTTCATTGAGAGGGGTTGCCAAGCTTCTAAGAAATAACGAGTTTCCGAAATACCAGCAAATATTTTTTCACCCAATCTTGATGATACTTGGTGGTAATGATCAGTACACAAATCCCACTTGGCTCACCGAATTTTGTTCTTCTAGGTTGAAGCGTTCGTCTACAGTAGCAGTTTTTATATTTAGGTTTCCCTCTGTTCACTCCTATATAGAGAGATGAATTTGGAACTCTAAATCCAAAATGGTTTGTAGTAGCTCTTTGAAACTTGACAAATAAAGGAGTTCTCAGTTTTGTCTCTATGGTTTGTTTCCTCTTCAAGTAGCCCAAGGCACAGACTGTGGAGAAGCACTTTCATTGAGAGGGGTTGCCAAGCTTCTAAGAAATAACGAGTTTCCGAAACACCAGCAAATATTTTTTCACCCAATCTTGATGATACTTGGTGGTAATGATCAGTACACCAATCCCACTTGGCTCACCAAATTTTGTTCTTCAAGGTTGAAGCTTTCTTCTACAGTAGCAGTTTTTACATTTAGGTTTCCCTCTGATCTCTCCTATTTAGATAGATGAATTTGGAACTCCAAATAAATCATGGTTTTTAGTATCTCTTTGAAACTTGACAAAATAAAGGAGTTCTTACTTTTGTCTCTGTGGTTTGTTTAATCTTCAAGGAGCCCAAGGCACAGACTGTGGAAAAGCACTTTCATTGAGAGGGGTTGCCAAGCTTCTAAGAAATAACGAGTTTCCGAAATACCAGCAAATATTTTTTCACCCAATCTTGATGATAATTGGTGCTAATGATCAGTACACAAATCCCACTTGGCTCACCATATTTTGTTCTTCTAGATTGAAGCGTTTGTCTACAGTAGCAGTTTTTATATTTAGGTTTCCCTCTGTTCTCTCCTATACAGATAGATGAATTTGGAATTCTAAATCCAACATGGTTTTTAGTAGCTCTTTGAAACTTGACAAAATAAAGGAGTTCTCAGTTTTGTCCCTATGTTTGTTTCCTCTTCAGGTAGCCCTAGGCACAGACTGTGGAAAAGCACTTTCACTGAGAGGGGTTGCCAAGCTTCTAAGAAATAACGAGTTTCCGAAATACCAGCAAATATTTTTTCACCCAATCTTGATGATACTTGGTGGTAATGAAAAGTACACAAATCCCACTTGGCTCACCAAATTTTGTTCTTCTAGGTTGAAGCGTTCGTCTACAGTAGCAGTTTTTATATTTAGGTTTCCCTCTGTTCTCTCCTATATAGATAGATGATTTTGGAACTCTAAATCCAACATGGTTTGTAGTCCCTCTTAGAAACTATACAAAAAAAGTAGTTCTCAGTTTTGTCTCTATGGTTTGTTTCCTCTTCAAGTAGCCCTAGGCACAGACTGTGGTAAAGCACTTTCATTGACAGGGGTTGCCAAGTTGTAGGAAATAACGATTTTCTGAAATACCAGCAAATATTTTTTCAACCAATCTTGATGATACGTGGTGGTAATGAAAAGTACACAAATCCCACTTGGCTCACCAAATTTTGTTCTTCTAGGTTGAAGCGTTGGTCTACAGTAGCAGTTTTTATATTTAGGTTTCCCTCTGTTCTCTCCTATATAGATAGATGATTTTGGAACTCTAAATCCAACATGGTTTGTAGTCCCTCTTAGAAACTATACAAAAAAAGTAGTTCTCAGTTTTGTCTCTATGGTTTGTTTCCTCTTCAAGTAGCCCTAGGCACAGACTGTGGTAAAGCACTTTCATTGACAGGGGTTGCCAAGTTGTAGGAAATAACGATTTTCTGAAATACCAGCAAATATTTTGTCAACCAATCTTGATGATAATTGCTGGTAATGATCAGAAGACAAATCCCACTTGGCTCACCAAATTTTGTTCTTCTAGTTTGAAATTTCGTCTACAGTAGCAGTTTTTATATTTAGGTTTCCCTCTGTTCTCTCCTATTTGCATAGATTAATTTGGAACTCTAAATCCAACAAGGTTTGTAGTAGCTCTTTGAAACTTGACAAAATAAAAGAGTTCTCAGTTTTGTCTCTATGGTTTGTTTCCTCTTCAAGTAGCCCTAGGCACAGACTGTGGAAAAGCACTTTCATTGAGAGAGGTTGCCCAACTTCTAAGAAATAACGAGTTTCCGAAATACCAGCAAATATTTTTTCACCCAATCTTGATGATACTTGGTGGTAATGATCAGTACACAAATCCCACTTGGCTCACCAAATTTTGTTCTTCTAGGTTGAAGCGTTCGTCTACAGTAGCAGTTTTTATAATTAGGTTTCCCTCTGTTCTCTCCTATTTAGATAGATGAATTTGGAACTCTAAATCCAACATGGTTTTTAGTAGCTCTTTGAAACTTGACAAAATAAAGGAGTTCTCAGTTTTGTCTCTATTGTTTGTTTCCTCTTCAAGTAGCCCTTGGCACAGACTGTGGAAAAGCACATTCATTGAGAGGGGTTGCCAAGCTTCTAAGAAATAACGAGTTTCCGAAATACCAGCAAATATTTTTTCACCCAATCTTGATGATACTTGTTGCTAATGATCAGTACACAAATCCCACTTGGCTCACCAAATTTTGTTCTTCTAGGTTGAAGGGTTCGTCTACAGTAGCAGTTTTTATATTTAGGTTTCTCTCTGTTCTCTCCTATATAGATAGATGAATATGGAACTCTAAATCCAACATGGATTGTAGTAGCTCTTTGAAACTTGTCAAAATAAAGGAGTTCTGAGTTTTTTCTCTATGGTTTGTTTCCTCTTCAAGTAGCCCAAGGCACAGACTGTGGAAAAGCAGTTTCATTGAGAGGGGTTGCCAAGCTTCTAAGATAAAACGAGTTTCCGAAATACCAGCAAATACTTTTTCACCCAATCTTGATGATACTTGGTGGTAATGATCAGTACACCAATCCCACTTGGCTCACCAAATTTTGTTCTTCTAGGTTGAAGCGTTCGTCTACAGTAGGAGTTTTTATATTTAGGTTTCTCTCTGTTCTCTCCTATATAGATAGATGAATTTGGAACTCTAAATCCAACATGGATTGTAGTAGCTCTTTGAAACTTAACAAAATATAGGAGTTCTCAGTTTTGTCTCTTTGGTTTGTTTCCTCTTCAAGTAGCTCTAATCACAGACTGTGGAAAAGCACTTTCATTGAGAGGGGTTGCCAAGCTTCTAAGAAATAACGAGTTTCCGAAATACCAGCAAATATTTTTTCACCCAATCTTGATGATACTTGGTGGTAATGATCAGTACACAAATCCCACTTGGATCACCAAATTTTGTTCTTCTAGGTTGAAGCGTTCGTCTACAGTAGCAGTTTTTATATTTAGGTTTTCCTCTGTTCTCTCCTATATAGAAAGATGAATTTGGAACTCTAAATAAAACTCGGTTTGTAGTAGCTCTTTGAAACTTGACAAAATAAAGGAGTTCTCAGTTTTGTCTCTATGGTTTGTTTAATCTTCAAGTAGCCCTAGGCTCAGACTGTGGAAAAGCACTTTCATTGAGAGGGGTTGCCAAGCTTCTAAGAAATTACGAATTTCCGAAATACCAGGAAATATTTTTTCACCCAATCTTGAGGATACTTGCTGGTAATGATCAGTACACAAACTCCACTTGGCTCACCAAATTTTGTTCTTCAAGGTTTAAGCGTTCGTCTACAGTAGAAGTTTTTATATTTAGGTTTCACTCTGTTCTCTCCTATATAGATAGATGAATTTGGAACTCTAAATCCAACATGGTTTGTAGTACCTCTTTGAAACTTGACAAAATAAAGGAGTTCTCAGTTTTGTCTCTATGATTTGTTTCCACTTTAAGTAGCCCTAGGCACAGACTCTGGGAAAGCACTTTCATTGAAAGGGGTTGCCAAGCTTCCAAGAAATAACGAGTTTCAGATATACCAGCAAATATTTTTTCACCCAATCTTCATGATACTTGGTGGCAATGATCGGTACAAAATTCCCACTTGACTCACCAAATTTTGTTCTTCTAGGTTGAAGCGTTCGTTTACAGTAGCAGTTTTTATATTTAGGTTTCCCTCTGTTCTCTCCTATACAGATAGATGAATTTGAACTCTAAATCCAACATATTTTGTAGTAGCTCTTTGAAACTTGACAAAATAAAGGAGTTTCTAGTTTTGTCTCTATGGTTTGTTTCCTCTTCAAGTAGCCCTATGCACAGACTGTGGAAAAGCACTTTCATTGGAGGGGTTGCCAATCTTCTAAGAAATAACGAGTTCCCGAAATACCAGCAAATATTTTTTCACCCAATCTTGATGATACTTGGTGCTAATGATCAGTACAAAATCCCACTTGGCTCACCAAATTTTGTTCTTCTAGGTTGAAGCGTTCGTCTACAATAGCAGTTTTCATATTTAGGTTTCCCTCTGTTCTCTCATATATAGATAGATGAATTTGGAACTATAAATCCAACATGGTTTGTAGTAGCTCTTTGAAACTTGACAAAATAAAGGAGTTCTCCGTTTTGTCTCTATGGTTTGTTTCCTCTTCAAGTAGCCCTAAGCAGAGACATGGAAAAACACATTCATTGAATGGTGTTGCCAAGCATCCAAGAAATTACGAGTTTCCGAAATATCAGGAAATATTTTTTCACCCAATCTTGATGATACGTGGTGGTAATGAAAAGTACACAAATCCCTCTTGGCTCACCAAATTTTGTTTTTCTAGGTTGAAGCCTTCGTTTACAGTAGCAGTTTTTATTTTCAGGTTTCACTCTGTTCTCTCCTATATAGATAGATGAATTTGGAACTCTAAATCCAACATGGTTTGTAGAAGCTCTTTGAAACTTGACAAAATAAAGGAGTTCTCAGTTTTGTCTCTATGGTTTGTTTCCTCTTCAAGTAGCCCTAGGCATAGACTGTGGAAAAGCACTTTCATTGAGAGGGGCTGCCAAGCTTCAAAGTAATAACGAGTTTCCGAAATACCAGCAAATATTTTTTCACCCAATCTTGATGATACTTGGTCGTAATGATCAGTAAAAAACCCCACATGGCTCACCAAATTGTGTTCTTCTAGGTTGAAGCATTCGTCTACAGTAGAAGTTTTTATATTTAGGTTTCCCTCTGTTCTCTCCTATATAGATCGAGGAATTTGCAACTCTAAATCCAACATGGTTTGTAGTAGCTCTTTGAAACTTGACAAAACAAAGTAGTTCCCAGTATTGTCTCTCTGGTTTGTTTACTCTTTAAGTAGCCCTAGGCACAGACTCTGGAAAAGCACTTTCATTGAAAGGGGTTGCCAAGCTTCGAAGAAATAATGAGTTTCCAAAATACCAGCAAATATCTTTTCAGCCAAACTTGATGATACTTGGTGGTAATGATCAGTACACAAACCCCACTTGGCTCACCAAATTTTGTTCTTCTAGGTTTAAGCGTTCGTCTAAAGTAGCAGTTTTTATATTTAGGTTTCCCTGTGTTCTCTCCTATATAGATAGATGAATTTGGAACACTCAATCCAACATGGTTTGTAGTAGCTCTTAGAAATTTGAGAAAAAAAAAGTAGTCCTCAGTTTTGTCTCTACGATTTCTTTCCTCTTCAAGTAGCCCTATGCACAGACTGTGGAAAAGCACTTTCATTAGAGGGGTTGCCAAACTTCTAAGAAATAATGAGTATCCGAATTATCAGCAAACATTTTTTCACCCAATCTTGATGATACTTGGTGGTAATGATCAGTACACAAATCCCACTTGGCTCCCAAATTTTTGTTCTTCTATGTTGAAGCGTTCGTCTAGAGTAGGAGTTTTTATATTTAGGTTTCCCTCTGTTCTCTCCTATATAGATAGATGAATTTGGAACTCTGAATCAAACATGGTTTGTAGTAGCTCTTTGAAACTTGACAAAATAAAGTAGTTCTCAATTTTGTCTCTATGGTTAGTTTCCTCTTCATGTAGCCCTAGGCACAGACTGTGGAAAAGCACTTTCATGGAGAGGGGTTGCCAAGCTTCTAAGAAATAACGAGTTTCCGAAATACCAGCAAATATTTTTTCACGCAATCTTGATGATACTTGGTGGTAATGATCAGTACACAAACTCCACTTGGCTCACCAAATTTTGTTCTTCTAGGTTGAAGCGTTCGTCTACAGTAGCAGTTTTTATATTTAGGTTTCTCTCTGTTCTCTCCTATATAGATAGATGAATTTGGAACTCTAAATCCAACATGGATTGTAGTAGCTCTTTGAAACTTGACAAAATAAAGGAGTTTTCAGTTTTGTCTCTATGGTTTGTTCCTCTTCAAGTAGCCCTAGGCACAGACTGTGGAAAAGTACCTTCATTGAGAGGGGTTGCCAAGCTTCTAAGAAATAACGAGTTTCCGAAATACCAACAAATATTTTTTCACCCAATCTTGATGATACTTGGTGGTAATGATCAGTACACAAATCCCACTCGGATCACCAAATTTAGTTTATCTAGGTTGAAGCGTTCGTCTACCCTAGCAGTTTTTATATTTAGGTTACCGTCTGTTTTCTCCTATATAGATAGATAAATTTGGAACTCTAAATCCAACATGGTTTGTAGTAGCTCTTTGAAACTTGACAAAATAAAGGAGTTCTCCGTTTTGTCTCTATGGTTTTGTTTCCTCTTCAAGTAGCCCTAAGCAGAGACTGTGGAAAAGCACTTTCATTGAAAGGGGTTGCCAAGCATCCAAGAAATTACGTTTTTCCTAAATACCAGCAAATATTTTTTCACCCAATCTTGATGATACGTGGTGGTAATGAAAAGTACACAAATCCCACTTGGCTCACCAAATTTTGTTCTTCTAGGTTGAAGCGTTCGTCTACAGTAGCAGTTTTTATATTTAGGTTTCCCTCTGTTCTCTCCTATATAGATAGATGATTTTGGAACTCTAAATCCAACATGGTTTGTAGTCCCTCTTTGAAACTATACAACAAAAGTAGTTCTCAGTTTTGTCTCTATGGTTTGTTTCCTCTTCAAGTAGCCCTAGGCACAGACTGTGGAAAAGCACTTTCATTGAGAGGGGTTTCCAAGTTCTAGGAAATAACGATTTTCTGAAATACCAGCAAATATTTTTTCAACCAATCTTGATGATCATTGCTGGTAATGATCAGAAGACAAATCCCACTTGGCTCACCAAATTTTGTTCTTCTAGTTTGAAACTTTCGTCTACAGTAGCACTTTTTATATTTAGGTTTCCCTCTGTTCTCTCCTATTTGCATAGATTAATTTGGAACTCTAAATCCAACATGGTTTGTAGTAGCTCTTTGAAACTTGACAAAATAAAGGAGTTCTCAGTTTTGTCTCTATGGTTTGTTTCCTCTTCAAGTAGCCCTAGGCACAGACTGTGGAAAAGCACTTTCATGGAGAGAGGTTGCCCAACTTCTAATAAATAACGAGTTTCCGAAATACCAGCAAATATTTTTTCACCCAATCTTGATGATACTTGGTGGTAATGATCAGTACACAAATCCCACTTGGCTCACCAAATTTTGTTCTTCTAGGTTGAAGCGTTCGTCTACAGTAGCAGTTTTTATAATTAGGTTTCCCTCTGTTCTCTCCTATTTAGATAGATGAATTTGGAACTATAAATCCAACATGGTTTTTAGTAGCTCTTTGAAACTTGACAAAATAAAGTAGTTCTCAGTTTTGTCTCTATTGTTTGTTTCCTCTTCAAGTAGCCCTTGGCACAGACTGTGGAAAAGCACATTCATTGAGAGGGGTTGCCAAGCTTCTAAGAAATAACGAGTTTCCGAAATACCAGCAAATATTTTTTCACCCAATCTTGATGATACTTGTTGCTAATGATCAGTACACAAATCCCACTTGGCTCACCAAATTTTGTTCTTCTAGGTTGAAGCTTTCTTCTACAGTAGCAGTTTTTATATTTAGGTTTCCCTCGGTTCTCTCCTAATTAGATAGAGGATTTGGAACTCCAAATAAATCATGGTTTGTAGTAGCTCTTTGAAACTTGACAAAATAAAGGAGTTCTTACTTTTGTCTCTGTGGTTTGTTTAATCTTCAAGGAGCCCTAGGCACAGACTGTGGAAAAGCACTTTCATTGAGAGGGGTTGCCAAGCTTCTAAGAAATAACGAGTTTCTGAAATACCAGCAAATATTTTTTCACCCAATCTTGATGATACTTGGTGATAATGATCAGTACAAAAATCCCACTTGGCTCACCAAATTATGTTCTTCTAGGTTGAAGCGTTCGTCTACAGTAGCAGTTTTTATATTTAGGTTTCCCTCTGTTCTCTCCTATACAGATAGATGAATTTGGAATTCTAAATCCAACATGGTTTTTAGTAGCTCTTTGAAACTTGACAAAATAAAGGAGTTCTCAGTTTTGTCCCTATGGTTTTTTTCCTCTTCAGGTAGCCCTAGGCACAGACTGTGGAAAAGCACTTTCATTGAGAGGGGTTGCCAAGCTTCTAAGAAATAACGAGTTTCCGAAATACCAGCAAATATTTTTTCACCCAATCTTGATGATACTTGGTGGTAATGATCAGTACACAAATCCCACTTGGGTCACCAAATTTTGTTCTTCTAGGTTGAAGGGTTCGTCTACAGTAGCAGTTTTATATTTAGGTTTCTCTCTGTTCTCTCCTATATAGATAGATGAATATGGAACTCTAAATCCAACATGGATTGTAGTAGCTCTTTGAAACTTGTCAAAATAAAGGAGTTCAGAGTTTTTTCTCTATGGTTTGTTTCCTCTTCAAGTAGCCCAAGGCACAGACTGTGGAAAAGCAGTTTCATTGAGAGGGGTTGCCAAGATTCTAAGAAATAACGAGTTTCCGAAATACCAGCAAATACTTTTTCACCCAATCTTGATTATACTTGGTGGTAATGATCAGTACACCAATCCCACTTGGCTCACCAAATTTTGTTCTTCTAGGTTGAAGCGTTCGTCTACAGTAGGAGTTTTTATATTTAGGTTTTTCTCTGTTCTCTCCTATATAGATAGATGAATTTGGAACTCTAAATCCAACATGGATTGTAGTAGCTCTTTGAAACTTGACAAAATATAGGAGTTCTCAGTTTTGTCTCTGTGGTTTGTTTCCTATTCAAGTAGCTCTAATCACAGACTGTGGAAAAGCACTTTCATTGAGAGGGGTTGCCAAGCTTCTAAGAAATAACGAGTTTCCGAAATACCAGCAAATATTTTTTCACCCAATCTTGATGATACTTGGTGGTAATGATCAGTACACAAATCCCACTTGGATCACCAAATTTTGTTCTTCTAGGTTGAAGCGTTCGTCTACAGTAGCAGTTTTTATATTTAGGTTTCTCTCTGTTCTCTCCGATATAGAACGATGAATTTGGAACTCTAAATAAAACACGGTTTGTAGTAGCTCTTTGAAACATGACAAAATAAAGGAGTTCTCAGTTTTGTCTCTTTGGTTTGTTTAATCTTCAGGTAGCCCTAGGCTCAGACTGTGGAAAAGCACTTTCATTGAGAGGGGTTGCCAAGCTTCTAAGAAATTACGAATTTCCGAAATACCAGGAAATATTTTTTCACCCAATCTTGAGGATACTTGCTGGTAATGATCAGTACACAAACTCCACTTGGCTCACCAAATTTTGTTCTTCTACGTTTAAGCGTTCGTCTACAGTAGAAGTTTTTATATTTAGGTTTCACTCTGTTCTCTCCTATATAGATAGATGAATTTGGAACTCTAAATCCAACATGGTTTGTAGTACCTCTTTGAAACTTGACAAAATAAAGGAGTTCTCAGTTTTGTCTCTAAGATTTGTTTCCACTTTAAGTAGCCCTAGGGACAGACTCTGGGAAAGCACTTTCATTGAAAGGGGTTGCCAATCTTCCAAGAAATAACGAGTTTCCGAAACACCAGCAAATATTTTTTCACCCAATCTTCATGATACTTGGTGGCAATCATCGGTACTAAATTCCCACTTGATTCACCAAATTTTGTTCTTCTAGGTTGAAGCGTTCGTTTACAGTAGCAGTTTTTATATTTAGGTTTCCCTCTGTTCTCTCCTATACAGATAGATGAATTTGAACTCTAAATCCAACATGGTTTGTAGTAGCTCTTTGAAACTTGACAAAATAAAGGAGTTCCTAGTTTTGTCTCTATGGTTTGTTTCCTCTTCAAGTAGCCCTATGCACAGACTGTGGAAAAGCACTTTCATTGGAGGGGTTGCCAATCTTCTAAGAAATAACGAGTTCCCGAAATACCAGGAAATATTTTTTCACCCAATCTTGATGATAATTGGTGCTAATGATCAGTACACAAACCCCACTTGGCTCACCAAATTTTGTTCTTCTAGGTTGAAGCGTTCGTCTACAGTAGCAGTTTTTATATTTAGGTTTCTCTCTGTTCTCTCCTATATAGATAGATGAATTTGGAACTCTAAATCCAACATGGATTGTAGTAGCTCTTTGAAACTTGACAAAATAAAGGAGTTTTCAGTTTTGTCTCTATGGTTTGTTCCTCTTCAAGTAGCCCTAGGCACAGACTGTGGAAAAGTACCTTCATTGAGAGGGGTTGCCAAGCTTCTAAGAAATAACGAGTTTCCGAAATACCAGCAAATATTTTTTCACCCAATCTTGATGATACTTGGTGGTAATGATCAGTACACAAATCCCACTTGGATCACCAAATTTAGTTTATCTAGGTTGAAGCGTTCGTCTACCGTAGCAGTTTTTATATTTAGGTTACCGTCTGTTTTCTCCTATATAGATAGATAAATTTGGAACTCTAAATCCAACATGGTTTGTAGTAGCTCTTTGAAACTTGACAAAATAAAGGAGTTCTCCGTTTTGTCTCTATGGTTTTGTTTCCTCTTCAAGTAGCCCTAAGCAGAGACTGTGGAAAAGCACTTTCATTGAAAGGGGTTGCCAAGCATCCAAGAAATTTCGTTTTTCCTAAGTACCAGCAAATATTTTTTCACCCAATCTTGATGATACGTGGTGGTAATGAAAAGTACACAAATCCCACTTGGCTCACCAAATTTTGTTCTTCTAGGTTGAAGCGTTCGTCTACAGTAGCAGTTTTTATATTTAGGTTTCCCTCTGTTCTCTCCTATATAGATAGATGATTTTGGAACTCTAAATCCAACATGGTTTGTAGTCCCTCTTTGAAACTATACAAAAAAAGTAATTCTCAGTTTTGTCTCTATGGTTTGTTTCCTCTTCAAGTAGCCCTAGGCACAGACTGTGGAAAAGCACTTTCATTGAGAGGGGTTTCCAAGTTCTAGGAAATAACGATTTTCTGAAATACCAGCAAATATTTTTTCAACAAATCTTGATGATAATTGCTGGTAATGATCAGAAGACAAATCCCACTTGGCTCACCAAATTTTGTTCTTCTAGTTTGAAACTTTCGTCTACAGTAGCACTTTTTATATTTACGTTTCCCTCTGTTCTCTCCTATTTGCATAGATTAATTTGGAACTCTAAATCCAACATGGTTTGTAGTAGCTCTTTGAAACTTGACAAAATAAAGGAGTTCTCAGTTTTGTCTCTATGGTTTGTTTATTCTTCAAGTAGCCCTAGGCACAGACTGTGGAAAAGCACTTTCATGGAGAGAGGTTGCCCAACTTCTAAGAAATAACGAGTTTCCGAAATACCAGCAAATATTTTTTCACCCAATCTTGATGATACTTGGTGGTAATGATCAGTACACAAATCCCACTTGGCTCACCAAATTTTGTTCTTCTAGGTTGAAGCGTTCGTCTACAGTAGCAGTTTTTATAATTAGGTTTCCCTCTGTTCTCTCCTAATTAGATAGATGAATTTGGAACTCTAAATCCAACATGGTTTTTAGTAGCTCTTTGAAACTTGACAAAATAAAGGAGTTCTCAGTTTTGTCTCTATTGTTTGTTTCCTCTTCAAGTAGCCCTTGGCACAGACTGTGGAAAAGCACATTCATTGAGAGGGGTTGCCAAGCTTCTAAGAAATAACGAGTTTCCGAAATACCAGCAAATATTTTTTCACCCAATCTTGATGATACTTGTTGCTAATGATCAGTACACAAATCCCACTTGGCTCACCAAATTTTGTTCTTCTAGGTTGAAGCTTTCTTCTACAGTAGCAGTTTTTATATTTAGGTTTCCCTCGGTTCTCTCCTATTTAGATAGATGATTTGGAACTCCAAATAAATCATGGTTTGTAGTAGCTCTTTGAAACTTGACAAAATAAAGGAGTTCTTACTTTTGTCTCTGTGGTTTGTTTAATCTTCAAGGAGCCCTAGGCACAGACTGTGGAAAAGCACTTTCATTGAGAGGGGTTGCCAAGCTTCTAAGAAATAACGTGTTTCCGAAATACCAGCAAATATTTTTTCACCCAATCTTGATGATACTTGGTGATAATGATCAGTACAAAAATCCCACTTGGCTCACCATATTTTGTTCTTCTAGGTTGAAGCGTTCGTCTACAGTAGCAGTTTTTATATTTAGGTTTCCCTCTGTTCTCTCCTATACAGATAGATGAATTTGGAATTCTAAATCCAACATGGATTTTAGTAGCTCTTTGAAACTTGACAAAATAAAGGAGTTCTCAGTTTTTTCCCTATGGTTTTTTTCCTCTTCAGGTAGCCCTAGGCACAGACTGTGGAAAAGCACTTTCATTGAGAGGTGTTGCCAAGCTTCTAAGAAATAACGAGTTTCTGAAATACCAGCAAATACTTTTTCACCCAATCTTGATGATACTTGGTGGTAATCATCAGTACACCAATCCCACTTGGCTCACCAAATTTTGTTCTTCTAGGTTGAAGCGTTCGTCTACAGTAGGAGTTTTTATATTTAGGTTTCTCTCTGTTCTCTCCTATATAGATAGATGAATTTGGAACTCTAAATCCAACATGGATTGTAGTAGCTCTTTGAAACTTGACAAAATATAGGAGTTTTCAGTTTTGTCTCTATGATTTGTTTCCACTTTAAGTAGCCCTAGGGACAGACTCTGGGAAAGCACTTTCATTGAAAGGTGTTGCCAAGCTTCCAAGAAATAACGAGTTTCCGAAATACCAGCAAATATTTTTTCACCCAATCTTCATGATACTTGGTGGCAATGATCGGTACTAAATTCCCACTTGATTCACCAAATTTTGTTCTTCTAGGTTGAAGCGTTCGTTTACAGTAGCAGTTTTTATATTTAGGTTTCCCTCTGTTCTCTCCTATACAGATAGATGAATTTGAACTCTAAATCCAACATGGTTTGTAGTAGCTCTTTGAAACTTGACAAAATAAAGGAGTTCCTAGTTTTGTCTCTATGGTTTGTTTCCTCTTCAAGTAGCCCTATGCACAGACTGTGGAAAAGCACTTTCATTGGAGGGGTTGCCAATCTTCTAAGAAATAACGAGTTCCCGAAATACCAGCAAATATTTTTTCACCCAATCTTGATGATACTTGGTGCTAATGATCAGTACACAAATCCCACTTGGCTCACCAAATTTTGTTCTTCTAGGTTGAAGCGTTCGTCTACAGTAGCAGTTTTTATATTTAGGTTTCCCTCTGTTCTCTCATATATAGATAGATGAATTTGGAACTCTAAATCCAACATGGTTTGTAGTAGCTCTTTGAAACGTGACAAAATAAAGGAGTTCTCCGTTTTGTCTCTATGGTTTGTTTCCTCTTCAAGTAGCCCTAAGCAGAGACTGTGGAAAAAAACATTCATTGAATGGGGTTGCCAAGCATCCAAGAAATTACGAGTTTCCGAAATACCAGGAAATATTTTTTCACCCAATCTTGATGATACGTGGTGGTAATGAAAAGTACACAAATCCCTCTTAGCTCACCAAATTTTGTTTTGCTAGGATGAAGCCTTCGTTTACAGTAGCAGTTTTTATTTTCAGGTTTCACTCTGTTCTCTCCTATATAGATAGATGAATTTGGAACTCTAAATCCAACATGGTTTGTAGAAGCTCTTTGAAACTTGACAAAATAAAGGAGTTCTCAGTTTTGTCTCTATGGTTTGTTTCCTCTTCAAGTAGCCCTAGGCATAGACTGTGGAAAAGCACTTTCATTGAGAGGGGCTGCCAAGCTTCTAAGTAATAACGAGTTTCCGAAATACCAGCAAATATTTTTTCACCCAATCTTGATGATACTTGGTCGTAATGATCAGTAAAAAACCCCACATGGCTCACCAAATTGTGTTCTTCTAGGTTGAAGCATTCGTCTACAGTAGAAGTTTTTATATTTAGGTTTCCCTCTGTTCTCTCCTATATAGATCGAGGAATTTGCAACTCTAAATCCAACATGGTTTGTAGTAGCTCTTTGAAACTTGACAAAACAAAGTTGTTCCCAGTATTGTCTCTCTGGTTTGTTTACTCTTTAAGTAGCCCGAGGCACAGACTCTGGAAAAGCACTTTCATTGAAAGGGGTTGCCAAGCTTCGAAGAAATAACGAGTTTCCAAAATACCAGCAAATATCTTTTCAACCAAACTTGATGACACTTGGTGGTAATGATCAGTACACAAACCCCACTTGGCTCACCAAATTTTGTTCTTCTAGGTTTAAGCGTTCGTCTAATGTAGCAGGTTTTATATTTAGGTTTCCCTCTGTTCTCTCCTATATAGATAGATGAATTTGGAACACTCAATCCAACATGGTTTGTAGTAGCTCTTAGAAATTTGACAAAAAAAAGTAGTTCTCAGTTTTGTCTCTATGATTTCTTTCCTCTTCAAGTAGCCCTATGCACAGACTGTGGAAAAGCACTTTCATTAGAGGGGTTGCCAAACTTCTAAGAAATAATGAGTATCCGAATTATCAGCAAACATTTTTTCACCCAATCTTGATGATACTTGGTGGTAATGATCAGTACACAAATCCCACTTGGCTCCCAAATTTTGTTCTTCTATGTTGAAGCGTTCGTCTAGAGTAGGAGTATTTATATTTAGGTTTCCCTCTGTTCTCTCCTATATAGATAGATGAATTTGGAACTCTGAATCAAACATGGTTTGTAGTAGCTCTTTGAAACTTGACAAAATAAAGTAGTTCTCAATTTTGTCTCTATGGTTAGTTTCCTCTTCATGTAGCCCTAGGCACAGACTGTGGAAAAGAACATTCATGGAGAGGGGTTGCCAAGCTTCTAAGAAATAACGAGTTTCCGAAATACCAGCAAATATTTTTTCACCAAATCTTGATGATACTTGGTGGTAATGATCAGTACACAAACCCCACTTGGCTCACCAAATTTTGTACTTTTAGGTTGAAGCATTCGTCTACAGTAGCAGTTTTTATATTTAGGTTTCTCTCTGTTCTCTCCTATATAGATAGATGAATTTGGAACTCTAAATCCAACATGGATTGTAGTAGCTCTTTGAAACTTGACAAAATAAAGGAGTTCTCAGTTTTGTCTCTATGGTTTGTTCCTCTTCAAGTAGCCCTAGGCACAGACTGTGGAAAAGCACTTTCATTGAGAGGGGTTGCCAAGCTTCTAAGAAATAACGAGTTTCCGAAATACCAGCAAATATATTTTCACCCAATCTTGATGATACTTGGTGGTAATGATCAGTACACAAATCCCACTTGGCTCACCAAATTTAGTTTATCTAGGTTGAAGCGTTCGTCTACCGTAGCAGTTTTTATATTTAGGTTACCGTCTGTTTTCTCCTATATAGATAGATAAATTTGGGACTCTAAATCCAACATGGTTTGTAGTAGCTCTTTGAAACTTGACAAAATAAAGGAGTTCTCCGTTTTGTCTCTATGGTTTTGTTTCCTCTTCAAGTAGCCCTAAGCAGAGACTGTGGAAAAGCACTTTCATTGAAAGGGGTTGCCAAGCATCCAAGAAATTACGTGTTTCCTAAATACCAGCAAATATTTTTTCTCCCAATCTTGATGATACGTGGTGGTAATGAAAAGTACACAAATCCCACTTGGCTCACCAAATTTTGATCTTCTAGGTTGAAGCGTTCGTCTACAGTAGCAGTTTTTATAATTAGGTTTCCCTCTGTTCTCTCCTATTTAGATAGATGAATTTGGAACTCTAAATCCAACATGGTTTTTAGTAGCTCTTTGAAACTTGACAAAACAAAGTAGATCTCAGTTTTGTCTCTCTGGATTGTTTACGCTTTAATTAGCCCTAGGCACAGACTCTGGGAAAGCACTTTCATTGAAGGGGGTTGCCAAGTTTCGAGGAAATAACGAGTTTCCGAAATACCAGCAAATATTTTTTCACCCAATCTTGATGATACTTGGTGGTAATGATCTGTACATAAATCCCACTTGGCTCACCAAATTTTGTTTTTCTAGGATGAAGCATTCGTCTACAGTAGCAGTTTTTATATTTAGGTTTCCCTCTGTTCTCTCCTATAGAGATAGATGAATTTGGAACTCTAAATCCAACATGGTTTGTAGTAGCTCTTTGAAGCTTGACCAAATAAGGAGTTCTCAGTTTTGTCTCTATGGTTTGTTTCGTCTTCAAGTACCCCTATGCACAGACTGTGGAAAAGCACTTTCATTGGAGGGGTTGCCAAGCTTCTAAGAAATAACGAGTTCCCGAAATACCAGCAAATATTTTTTCTCCCAAATTTGATGATTCTTGGTGGTAATGATCAGTACACAAATCCCACTTGGCTCACCAAATTTTGTGCTTCTAGGTTGAAGCGTTCGTCAAAAGTAGCAGTTTTTATATTTAGGTTTCTCTCTGTTCTCTTCTATATAGATAGATGAATTTGGAACTCTAAATCCAACATGGTTTGTAGTAGCTCTTTGAAACTTTACAAAATAAAGGTGTTCTCAGTTTTGTCTCTATGGTTTGTTTCCTCTTCAAGTAGCCCTAGGCACAGACTGTGGAAAAGCACTTTTATTGAGAGGGGTTGCAAATCTTCTAAGAAATAACGAGTTTCCGAAATACCAGCAAATACTTTTTCAGCCAATCTTGATGATAATGGTTGCTAATGATCAGGATACAAATCCCACTTGGCTCACCAAATTTTGTTCTTCTAGGTTGAAGCGTTCGTCAACAGTAGCAGTTTTTATATTTAGGCTTCACTCTGTTCTCTCCTATGTAGATAGATGATTTTGGAACTCTAAATCCAACATGGTTTGTAGTACCTCTTTGAAACTCTACAAAAAGTAGTTCCTTAGTTTTGTCTCTATGGTTTGTTTCCTCTTCAAGTAGCCCTAGGCACAGACTGTGGAAAAGCACTTTCATTGAGAGGGGTTGCCAAGTTCTAAGAAATAACTATTTTCTGAAATACTAGCAAATATTTTTTCAACCAATCTTGATGATAATTGCTGGTAATGATCAGAAGACAAATCCCACTTGCCTCACCAAATTTTGTTCTTCTAGGTTGAAGCGTTCGTCTCAGTAGCAGTTTTTATATTTAGGTTTCCATCTGTTCTCTCCTATATAGATAGATGAATTTAGAACTCTAAATCCAAGATGGTTTGTAGTAGCTCTTTGAAACTTGACAAAACAAAGTAGTTCTCTCTTTTATCTCTCTGGTTTGTTTA
This sequence comes from Callospermophilus lateralis, assembly GCF_048772815.1. Classification (NCBI taxonomy): domain Eukaryota; kingdom Metazoa; phylum Chordata; class Mammalia; order Rodentia; family Sciuridae; genus Callospermophilus; species Callospermophilus lateralis. The sequence continues at coordinate 74,929 of NW_027513440.1, forward strand.
CGCTTTAAGTAGCCCTAGGCACAGACTCTGGAAAAGCACTTTCATTGAAAGGGGTTGCCAAGCTTCGAAGGAATAACGAGTTTCCGAAATACCAGCAAATAGTTTTTTCACCCAATCTTGATGATACGTGGTGGTAATGATCAGTACACAAATCCCACTTGGCTCACCAAATTTTGTTCTTCTGGGTTGAAGCGTTCGTCTACAGTAGCAGTTTTTATATTTAGGTTTCCCTCTGTTATCTAATATATAGACAGATGAATTTGGAACTCTAAATCCAACATTGTTTGTAGTAGCTCTTTGAGACTTGACAAAAAAAAGGAGTTCTCAGTTTTGTCTCTATGGTTTGTTTCCTCTTCAAGTAGCCCTAGGCACACACTTTGGAAAAGAACTTTCATTGAGATGTGTTGCCAAGCTTCTAAGAAATAACGTGTTTCCGAAATACTAGCAAATATTTATTCACCCAATCTTGATGATACTTGGTGGTAATGATCAGGACACAAAACCCACTTGGCTCACCAAATTTTGTTCTTCTAGGTTGGAGCGTTCATCTACAGTAGCAGTTTTTATATTTAGGTTTCCCTCGATTCTCTGATATATAGATAGATGAATTTCGAACTCTAAATCCAACATGGTTTGTAGTAGCTCTTTGAAACTTGACAAAATAAAGGAGTTCTCAGTTTTGTCTCTATGGTTTGTTTCCTCTTCAAGTAGCCCTAGGCACCTACTGTGGAAAGCACTTTCATTGAGAGGGGTTGCCAAGCTTCTAAGAAATAACGAGTTTCCGAAATACCAGCAAATATTTTTTCACCCAATCTTGATGATACTGGGTGGTAATGATCAGTACACAAATCCCACTTGGCTCACCAAATTTTGTTCTTCTAGGTTGAAGCGTTCGTCTACAGTAGCAGTTTTTATATTTAGGTTTCTATCTGTTCTCTTCTATATAGATAGATGAATTTGGAACTCTAAATCCAACATGGTTTGTAGTACCTCTTTGAAACATGACAAAATAAAGGAGTTCTCAGTTTTGTCTCTATGGTTTGTTTCCTCTTCAAGTAGCCCTAGGCACAGACTGTGGAAAAGCACTTTCATTGAGAGGGGTTGACAAGCTTCTAAGAAATAATGAGTTTCCAAAAAACCAGCAAATATTTTTTCACCCAATCGTGATGATACTTGGCGGTAATGATCAGTACACAAATCCCACTTGGCTCACCAAATTTTGTTCTTCTAGGTTGAAGCGTTAGTCTACAGTAGCAGTTTTTATATTTAGGTCTCACTCTGTTCTCTCATATATAGATAGATGAATTTGGAACTCTAAATCCAACATGGTTTGTAGTAGCTCTTTGAAACTTGACAAAATAAAGGAGTTCTCAGTTTTGTCTCTATGGTTTGTTTCCTCTTCAAGTAGCCCTAGGCACAGACTGTGTAAAAGCACTTTCATTGAGAGGGGTTGCCAAGATTCTAAGAAATAACGAGTTTCCGAAATACCAGCAAATACTTTTTCACCCAATCTTGATGATACTTGTTGCTAATGATCAGTACACAAATCCCACTTGGCTCAGCAAATTTTGTTCTTCTAGGTTGAAGCGTTCGTCTACAGTAGCAGTTTTTATATTTAGGTTTGCCTCTGTTCTCTCCTATATAGATAGATGAATTTGGAACTCTAAATCCAACATGGTTTTTAGTAGCTCTTTGAAACTTGACAAAACAAAGTAGTTCTCAGTTTTGTCTCTCTGGTTTGTTTACGCTTTAATTAGCCCTAGGCACAGACTCTGGGAAAGCACTTTCATTGAAAGGGGTTGCCATGTTTCGAGGAAATAACGAGTTTCCAAAATACCAGCAAATATTTTTTCACCCAAACTTGATGATACTTGGTGGTAATGATCAGTACACAAACCCCACTTGGATCACCAATTTTGTTCTTCTATGTTGAAGCGTTCGTCTACAGTAGGAGTTTTTATATTTAGGTTTCCCTCTGTTCTCTCCTATATAGATAGATGAATTTGGAACTCTGAATCCAACATGGTTTGTAGTAGCTTTTTGAAACTTGACAAAATAAAGTAGTTCTCACTTTTGTCTATATGGTTTGCTTCCTCTTCAAGTAGCCCAAAGCAGAGACTGTGGAAAAGCAATTTCTTTGAAAGAGGTTGCCAAGATTCCAAGAAATTACGAGGTTCCGAAATAAGAGCAAATATTTTTTCACCCAATCTTGATGATACTTGGTGGTAATGATCAGTACACAAATCCCACTTGGCTCACCAAATTTTGTTCTTCTAGGATGAAGCATTCGTCTACAGTAGCAGTTTTTATATTTAGGTTTCCCTCTGTTCTCTCCTTTAGAGATAGATGAATTTGGAACTCTAAATCCAACATGGTTTGTAGTAGCTCTTTGAAGCTTGACCAAATAAGGAGTTCTCAGTTTTGTCTCTATGGTTTGTTTCGTCTTCAAGTACCCCTACGCACAGACTGTGGAAAAGCACTTTCATTGGAGGGGTTGCCAAGCTTCTAAGAAATAACGAGTTCCCGAAATACCAGCAAATATTTTTTCACCCAATCTTGATGATACTTGTTGCTAATGATCAGTACACAAATCCCACTTGGCTCACCAAATTTTGTTCTTCTAGGTTGAAGCGTTCGTCAACAGTAGCAGTTTTTATATTTAGGTTTCCCTCTGTTCTCTCCTATATAGATAGATGAATTAGGAACTCTAAATCCAACATGGTTTTTAGTAGCTCTTTGAAACTTGACAAAATAAAGGAGTTCTCAGTTTTGTCTCTATGGTGTGTTTCCTCATCAAGTAGCCCTCTGCACAGACTGTGGAAAAGCACTTTCATTGAGAGGTGTTTCCAAGCTTACAAGAAATTACGAGTTTCCGAAATACCAGCAAATATTTTTTCACTCAATCTTGATGATACTTGGTGGTAATGGTCAGTCTACAAATCCCACTTGGCTCAAAAAATTTTGTTCTTCTAGGATGAAGCATTCGTCTACAGTAGCAGTTTTTATATTTAGGTTTCCCTCTGTTCTCCCCTATAGAGATAGATGAATTTGGAACTCTAAATCCAACATGGTTTGTAGTAGCTCTTTGAAACATGACAAAATAAAGGAGTTCTCAGTTTTGTCTCTATGATTTGTTTCCTCTTCAAGTAGCCCTAGGCACACACTGTGGAAAGCACTTTCTTTGGGAGGGGTTGCCAGGCTTCTAAGAAATTACGAGTTTCCGAAATACCTGCAAATATTTTTCATCCAATCCTGATGATACTTGGTGGTAATGATCGGTACACAAGTCCCACTTGTCTCAACAAATTTTGTTCTTCTAGGTTGAAGCGTTCGTCTACAGTAGCAGTTTTTATATTTAGGTTTCCCTTTGTTCTCTCCTATATAGATAGATGAATTTGGAACTCTAAATCCAACATGGTTTGTAGGAGCTCTTTGAAACTTGATAAAATAAAGGAGTTCTCAGTTTTGTCTCTATGGTTTGTTTCCTCTTTAAGTAGCCCTAGGCATAGACTGTGGGAAAGCAATTTCATTGAGAAGGGTTGCCAAGCTTCCAAGAAATAACCAGTTTCCGAAATACCATCAAATATTTTTTCACCCAAACTTGATGATACTTGGTGTTAATGATCAGTACACAAACTCCACTTGGCTCACAAAATTTTGATCTTCTAGGTTTAAGCGTTCGTCTACAGTAGCAGTTTTTATATTTAGGTTACACTATGTTCTCTCCTTTATAGATAGAGGAATTTGGAACTCTAAATCCAACATGGTTTGTAGTAGCTCTTTGAAACTTGACAAAATAAAGGAGTTCTCAGTTTTGTCTCTATGCTTTGTTTCCTCTTTAAGTAGCCCCAGCACAGACGCTGGAAAAGCACTTTCATTGAAAGGGGTTGCCAAGCTTCCAAGAAATAAAGAGTTTCCATAATACCAGCAAATATTTTTTCACCCAATCTTGATGATACTTGGTGGTAATGATCGGTACACAAATCCCACTTGACTCACCAAATTTTGTTTTTCTAGGTTGAAGCGTTCGTGTACAGTAGCAGTTTTTATATTTAGGTTTCCCTCTGTTCTCTCCTGTATAGAAAGATGAATTTGGAACTCTAAATCCAACATGGTTTGTAGTAGCTCTTTGAAACTTCACAAAATAAAGGAGTTCTCAGTTTTGTCTCTATGCTTTGTTTCCTCTTCAAGTAGCCCGAGGCACACACTGTGGAAAAGCACTTTAATTGAGAGGGGTTGCCAAGCTTCTAAGAAAAAACGAGTTTCCGAAATAGCAGCAAATATATTTTCACCCAATCTTGATGATATGTGGTGGTAATGATCAGTACACAAATCCCACTCGGCTCACCAAATTTTGTTCTTCTAGTTTGAGGCTTTCGTCTACAGTAGCAGTTTTTATATTTAGTTTCCCTCTGTTCTCTCCTATATAGATAGATGAATTTGGAACTCTAAATCCAACATGGTTTGTAGTAGCTCTTTGAAACTTGACAAAATAAAGGAGTTCTCAGTTTTGTCTGTATGGTTTGTTTCCTCTTCATGTAGCCCTAGGCACCGACTGTGGAAAAGCAGTTTCATTGAGAGGGGTTGCCAAGCTTCTAAGAAATTACGAGTTTCCGAAATAGCAGCAAATATTTTTTCACCGAATCTTGATGATACTTGGTGGTAATGATCAGTACACAAATCCCACTTGGCTCACCAAATTTTGTTCTTCTAGGTTGAAGCCTTCGTCTACAGTAGCAGTTTTTATATTTAGGTTTCCCTCTGTTATCTCATATATAGATAGATGAATTTGGAACTCTAAATCCAACATGGTTTGTAGTAGCTCTTTGAGACTTTAAAAAATAACGGAGTTCTCAGTTTTGTCTCTATGGTTTGTTTCATCTTCAAGTAGCCCTAGGCACACACTGTGGAAAAGCACTTTAATTGAGAGGGGTTGCCAAGCTTCTAAGAAAAAACGAGTTTCCGAAATACCAGCAAATATATTTTCACCCAATCTTGATGATACGTGGTGGTAGTGATCAGTACACAAATCCCACTTGGCTCACCAAATTTTGTTCTTCTGGGTTGAAGCGTTCGTCTACAGTAGCAGTTTTTATATTTAGGTTTCCCTCTGTTATCTCATATATAGATAGATGAATTTGGAACTCTAAATCCAACATTGTTTGTAGTAGCTCTTTGAGACTTGACAAAAAAAAGGAGTTCTCAGTTTTGTCTCTATGGTTTGTTTCCTCTTCAAGTAGCCCTAGGCACACACTTTGGAAAAGAACTTTCATTGAGATGTGTTGCCAAGCTTCTAAGAAATAACGAGTTTCCGAAATAGCAGCAAATATTTATTCACCCAATCTTGATGATACTTGGTGGTAATGATCAGGACACAAAACCCACTTGCCTCACCAAATTTTGTTCTTCTAGGTTGGAGCGTTCATCTACAGTAGGAGTTTTTATATTTAGGTTTCCCTCTGTTCTCTCCTATATAGATAGATGAATTTGGAACTCTAAATCAAACATGGTTCGTAGTAGCTCTTTGAAACTTGACAAAATAAAGGAGTTCTCAGTTTTGTCTCTATGGTTTGTATCCTCTTCAAGCAGCCCTAGGCACAGACTGTGGAAAGCACTTTCATTGAGAGGGGTTGCCAAGCTTCTAAGAAATAACGAGTTTCCGAAATACCAGCAAATATTTATTCACCCAATCTTGATGATACTTGGTTTTAATGATCAGTACAAATCCCACTTGGCTCACCAAATTTTGTTCTTCTAGGTTGAATCGTTCGTCTACACTAGCAGTTTTTATATTTAGGTTTCCCTCGATTCTCTGATATATAGATAGATGAATTTCGAACTCTAAATCCAACATGGTTTGTAGTAACTCTTTGAAACTTGACAAAATAAAGGAGTTCTCAGGTTTGTCTCTATGGTTTGTTTCCTCTTCAAGTAGCCCTAGGCACATACTGTGGAAAGCACTTTCATTGAGATTGGTTACCAAGCTTCTAAGAAATAAAGAGTTTCCGAAATACCAGCAAATATTTTTTCACCCAATCTTGATGATACTTGGTGGTAATGATCAGTACAGAAATCCCACTTGGCTCACCAAATTTTGTTCTTCTAGGTTGAAGCGTTCGTCTACAGTAGCAGTTTTTATATTTAGGTTTCTATCTGTTCTCTTCTATATAGATAGATGAATTTGGAACTCTAAATCCAACATGGTTTGTAGTACCTCTTTGAAACATGACAAAATAAAGGAGTTCTCAGTTTTGTCTCTATGGTTTGTTTCCTCTTCAAGTAGCCCTAGGCACAGACTGTGGAAAAGCACTTTCATTGAGAGGGGTTGACAAGCTTCTAAGAAATAATGAGTTTCAAAAAAACCAGCAAATATTTTTTCACCCAATCGTGATGATACTTGGCGGTAATGATCAGTACACAAATCCCACTTGGCTCACCAAATTTTGTTCTTCTAGGTTGAAGCGTTCGTCTACAGTAGCAGTTTTTATATTTAGGTTTCCCTCTGTTCTCTCCTATATAGATAGATGAATTTGGAACTCTAAATCCAACATGGTTTGTAGTAGCTCTTTGAAACTTGACAAAACAAAGTAGTTCTCAGTTTTGTCTCTCTGGTTTGTTTCCTCTTCAAGTAGCCCTAGGCACAGACTGTGGAAAAGCACTTTCATTGAGAGGGGTTGCCAAGATTCTAAGAAATAACGAGTTTCCGAAATACCAGCAAATACTTTTTCACCCAATCTTGATGATACTTGTTGCTAATGATCAGTACACAAATCCCACTTGGCTCAGCAAATTTTGTTCTTCTAGGTTGAAGCGTTCGTCTACAGTAGCAGTTTTTATATTTAGGTTTCCCTCTGTTCTCTCCTATATAGATAGATGAATTTGGAACTCTAAATCCAACATGGTTTTTAGTAGCTCTTTGAAACTTGACAAAACAAAGTAGTTCTCAGTTTTGTCTCTCTGGTTTGTTTACGCTTTAATTAGCCCTAGGCACAGACTCTGGGAAAGCACTTTCATTGAAAGGGGTTGCCATGTTTCGAGGAAATAACGAGTTTCCAAAATACCAGCAAATATTTTTTCACCCAAACTTGATGATACTTGGTGGTAATGATCAGTACACAAACCCCACTTGGATCACCAATTTTGTTCTTCTATGTTGAAGTGTTCGTCTACAGTAGGAGTTTTTATATTTAGGTTTCCCTCTGTTCTCTCCTATATAGATAGATGAATTTGGAACTCTGAATCCAACATGGTTTGTAGTAGCTTTTTGAAACTTGACGAAATAAAGTAGTTCTCACTTTTGTCTATATGGTTTGCTTCCTCTTCAAGTAGCCCAAAGCAGAGACTGTGGAAAAGCAATTTCTTTGAAAGAGGTTGCCAAGATTCCAAGAAATTACGAGTTTCCGAAATAAGAGCAAATATTTTTTCACCCAATCTTGATGATACTTGGTGGTAATGATCAGTACACAAATCCCACTTGGCTCACCAAATTTTGTTCTTCTAGGATGAAGCATTCGTATACAGTAGCAGTTTTTATATTGGTTTCCCTCTGTTCTCTCCTTTAGAGATAGATGAATTTGGAACTCTAAATCCAACATGGTTTGTAGTAGCTCTTTGAAGCTTGACCAAATAAGGAGTTCTCAGTTTTGTCTCTATGGTTTGTTTCGTCTTCAAGTACCCCTACGCACAGACTGTGGAAAAGCACTTTCATTGGAGGGGTTGCCAAGCTTCTAAGAAATAACGAGTTCCCGAAATACCAGCAAATATTTTTTCACCCAAATTTGATGATTCTTGGTGGTAATGATCAGTGCACAAATCCCACTTGGCTCACCAAATTTTGTGCTTCTAGGTTGAACCGTTCGTCAAAAGTAGCAGTTTTTATATTTAGGTTTCTCTCTGTTCTCTTCTATATAGATAGATGAATTTGGAACTTAAATCCAACATGGTTTGAAGTAGCTCTTTGAAACTTTACAAAATAAAGGTGTTCTCAGTTTTGTCTCTATGGTTTGTTTCCTCTTCAAGTAGCCCTAGGCACAGACTGTGGAAAAGCACTTTTATTGAGAGGGGTTGCCAAGCTTCTAAGAAATAACGAGTTTCCGAAATACCAGCAAATATTTTTTCACCCAATCTTGATGATACTTGTTGCTATTGATCAGTACACAAATACCACTTGGCTCACCAAATTTTGTTCTTCTAGGTTGAAGCGTTCGTCAACAGTAGCAGTTTTTATATTTAGGTTTCCCTCTGTTCTCTCCTATATAGATAGATGAATTAGGAACTCTAAATCCAACACGGTTTTTAGTAGCTCTTTGAAACTTGACAAAATAAAGGAGTTCTCAGTTTTGTCTCTCTGGTGTGTTTCCTCTTCAAGTAGCCCTCTGCACAGACTGTGGAAAAGCACTTTCATTGAGAGGTGTTTCCAAGCTTCTAAGAAATTACGAGTTTCCGAAATACCAGCAAATATTTTTTCACTCAATCTTGATGATACTTGGTGGTAATGGTCAGTCTACAAATCCCACTTGGCTCAAAAAATTTTGTTCTTCTAGGATGAAGCATTCGTCTACAGTAGCAGTTTTTATATTTAGGTTTCCCTCTGTTCTCCCCTATAGAGATAGATGAATTTGGAACTCTAAATCCAACATGGTTTGTAGTAGCTCTTTGAAACATGACAAAATAAAGGAGTTCTCAGTTTTGTCTCTATGATTTGTTTCCTCTTCAAGTAGCCCTAGGCACACACTGTGGAAAGCACTTTCTTTGGGAGGGGTTGCCAGGCTTCTAAGAAATTACGAGTTTCCGAAATACCTGCAAATATTTTTCATCCAATCCTGATGATACTTGGTGGTAATGATCGGTACACAAGTCCCACTTGTCTCAACAAATTTTGTTCTTCTAGGTTGAAGCGTTCGTCTACAGTAGGAGTTTTTATATTTAGGTTTCCCTCTGTTCTCTCCTATATAGATAGATGAATTTGGAACTCTAAATCCAACATGGTTTGTAGTAGCTCTTTGAAACTTGACAAAATAAAGGAGTTCTCAGTTTTGTCTCTATGGTTTGTTTCCTCTTCAAGCAGCCCTAGGCACAGACTGTGGAAAGCACTTTCATTGAGAGGGGTTGCCAAGCTTCTAAGAAATAACGAGTTTCCGAAACACCAGCAAATATTTATTCACCCAATCTTGATGATACTTGGTTTTAATGATCAGTACAAATCCCACTTGGCTCACCAAATTTTGTTCTTCTAGGTTGAATCGTTCGTCTACAGTAGCAGTTTTTATATTTAGGTTTCCCTCGATTCTCTGATATATAGATAGATGAATTTCGAACTCTAAATCCAACATGGTTTGTAGTAGCTCTTTGAAACTTGACAAAATAAAGGAGTTCTCAGTTTTGTCTCTATGGTTTGTTTCCTCTTCAAGTAGCCCTAGGCACATACTGTGGAAAGCACTTTCATTGAGAGGGGTTACCAAGCTTCTAAGAAATAACGAGTTTCCGAAATACCAGCAAATATTTTTTCACCCAATCTTGATGATACTTGGTGGTAATGATCAGTACACAAATCCCACTTGGCTCACCAAATTTTGTTCTTCTAGGTTGAAGCGTTCGTCTACAGTAGCAGTTTTTATATTTAGGTTTCTATCTGTTCTCTTCTATATAGATAGATGAATTTGGAACTCTAAATCCAACATGGTTTGTAGTACCTCTTTGAAACATGACAAAATAAAGGAGTTCTCAGTTTTGTCTCTATGGTTTGTTTTCTCTTCAAGTAGCCCTAGGCACAGACTGTGGAAAAGCACTTTCATTGAGAGGGGTTGACAAGCTTCTAAGAAATAATGAGTTTCCAAAAAACCAGCAAATATTTTTTCTCCCAATCATGATGATACTTGGCGGTAATGATCAGTACACAAATCCCACTTGGCTCACCAAATTTTGTTCTTCTAGGTTGAAGCGTTAGTCTACAGTAGCAGTTTTTATATTTAGGTCTCACTCTGTTCTCTCATATATAGATAGATGAATTTGGAACTCTAAATCCAACATGGTTTGTAGTAGCTCTTTGAAACTTGACAAAATAAAGGAGTTCTCAGTTTTGTCTCTATGGTTTGTTTCCTCTTCAAGTAGCCCTAGGCACAGACTTTGTAAAAGCACTTTCATTGAGAGGGGTTGCCAAGATTCTAAGAAATAACGAGTTTCCGAAATACCAGCAAATACTTTTTCACCCAATCTTGATGATACTTGTTGCTAATGATCAGTACACAAATCCCACTTGGCTCACCAAATTTTGTTCTTCTAGGTTGAAGCGTTCGTCTACAGTAGCAGTTTTTATATTTAGGTTTCCCTCTGTTCTCTCCTATATAGATAGATGAATTTGGAACTCTAAATCCAACATGGTTTTTAGTAGCTCTTTGAAACTTGACAAAACAAAGTAGTTCTCAGTTTTGTCTCTCTGGTTTGTTTACGCTTTAATTAGCCCTAGGCACAGACTCTGGGAAAGCACTTTCATTGAAAGGGGTTGCCAAGTTTCGAGGAAATAACGAGTTTCCAAAATACCAGCAAATATTTTTTCACCCAAACTTGATGATACTTGGTGGTAATGATCAGTACACAAACCCCACTTGGATCACCAATTTTGTTCTTCTATGTTGAAGCGTTCGTCTACAGTAGGAGTTTTTATATTTAGGTTTCCCTCTGTTCTCTCCTATATAGATAGATGAATTTGGAACTCTGAATCCAACATGGTTTGTAGTAGCTTTTTGAAACTTGACGAAATAAAGTAGTTCTCACTTTTGTCTATATTGTTTGCTTCCTCTTCAAGTAGCCCAAAGCAGAGACTGTGGAAAAGCAATTTCTTTGAAAGAGGTTGCCAAGATTCCAAGAAATTACGAGTTTCCGTAGTACCAGCAAATATTTTTTCACCCAATCTTGATGATACTTGGTGGTAATGATCAGTACACAAATCCCACTTGGCTCACCAAATTTTGTTCTTCTAGGATGAAGCATTCGTCTACAGTTGCAGTTTTTATATTTAGGTTTCCCTCTGTTCTCTCCTTTAGAGATAGATGAATTTGGAACTCTAAATCCAACATGGTTTGTAGTAGCTCTTTGAAGCTTGACCAAATAAGGAGTTCTCAGTTTTGTCTCTATGGTTTGTTTCGTCTTCAAGTACCCCTACGCACAGACTGTGGAAAAGCACTTTCATTGGAGGGGTTGCCAAGCTTCTAAGAAATAACGAGTTCCCGAAATACCAGCAAATATTTTTTCACCCAAATTTGATGATTCTTGGTGGTAATGATCAGTGCACAAATCCCACTTGGCTCACCAAATTTTGTGCTTCTAGGTTGAACCGTTCGTCAAAAGTAGCAGTTTTTATATTTAGGTTTCTCTCTGTTCTCTTCTATATAGATAGATGAATTTGGAACTCTAAATCCAACATGGTTTGAAGTAGCTCTTTGAAACTTTACAAAATAAAGGTGTTCTCAGTTTTGTCTCTATGGTTTGTTTCCTCTTCAAGTAGCCCTAGGCACAGACTGTGGAAAAGCACTTTTATTGAGAGGGGTTGCCAAGCTTCTAAGAAATAACGAGTTTCCGAAATACCAGCAAATACTTTTTCACCCAATCTTGATGATACTTGTTGCTAATGATCAGTACACAAATCCCACTTGCCTCACCAAATTTTGTTCTTCTAGGTTGAAGCGTTCGTCAACAGTAGCAGTTTTTATATTTAGGTTTCCCTCTGTTCTCTCCTATATAGATAGATGAATTAGGAACTCTAAATCCAACCTGGTCTTTGAAACTTGACAAAATAAAGGAGTTCTCAGTTTTGTCTCTATGGTGTGTTTCCTCTTCAAGTAGCCCTCTGCACAGACTGTGGAAAAGCACTTTCATTGAGAGGGGTTTCCAAGCTTCTAAGAAATTACGAGGTTCCGAAATACCAGCAAATATTTTTTCACTCAATCTTGATGATACTTGATGGTAATGGTCAGTCTACAAATCCCACTTGGCTCAAAAAATTTTGTTCTTCTAGGATGAAGCATTCGTCTACAGTAGCAGTTTTTATATTTAGGTTTCCCTCTGTTCTCCCCTATAGAGATAGATGAATTTGGAACTCTAAATCCAACATGGTTTGTAGTAGCTCTTTGAAACATGACAAAATAAAGGAGTTCTCAGTTTTGTCTCTATGATTTGTTTCCTCTTCAAGTAGCCCTAGGCACAGACTGTGGAAAGCACTTTCTTTGGGAGGGGTTGCCAGGCTTCTAAGAAATTACGAGTTTCCGAAATACCTGCAAATATTTTTCATCCAATCCTGATGATACTTGGTGGTAATGATCGGTACTCAAGTCCCACTTGTCTCAACAAATTTTGTTCTTCTAGGTTGAAGCGTTCGTCTACAGTAGCAGTTTTTATATTTAGTTTTCCCTTTGTTCTCTCCTATATAGATAGATGAATTTGGAACTCTAAATCCAACATGGTTTGTAGTAGCTCTTTGAAACTTGATAAAATAAAGGAGTTCTCAGTTTTGTCTCTATGGTTTGTTTCCTCTTTAAGTAGCCCTAGGCATAGACTGTGGGAAAGCACTTTCATTGAGAAGGGTTGCCAAGCTTCCAAGAAATAACCAGTTTCCGAAATACCATCAAATATTTTTTCACCCAAACTTGATGATACTTGGTGTTAATGATCAGTACACAAACTCCACTTGGCTCACCAAATTTTGATCTTCTAGGTTTAAGCGTTCGTCTACAGTAGCAGTTTTTATATTTAGGTTACACTATGTTCTCTCCTATATAGATAGAGGAATTTGGAACTCTAAATCCAACATGGTTTGTAGTAGCTCTTTGTAACTTGACAAAATAAAGGAGTTCTCAGTTTTGTCTCTATGCTTTGTTTCCTCTTTAAGTAGCCCCAGCACAGACACTGGAAAAGCACTTTCATTGAAAGGGGTTGCCAAGCTTCCAAGAAATAAAGAGTTTCCATAATACCAGCAAATATTTTTTCACCCAATCTTGATGATACTTGGTGGTAATGATCGGTACACAAATCCCACTTGACTCACCAAATTTTGTTTTTCTAGGTTGAAGCGTTCGTGTACAGTAGCAGTTTTTATATTTAGGTTTCCCTCTGTTCTCTCCTGTATAGAAAGATGAATTTGGAACTCTAAATCCAAGATGGTTTGTAGTAGCTCTTTGAAACTTCACAAAATAAAGGAGTTCTCAGTTTTGTCTCTATGCTTTGTTTCCTCTTCAAGTAGCCCGAGGCACACACTGTGGAAAAAGACTTTAATTGAGAGGTGTTGCCAAGCTTCTAAGAAAAAACGAGTTTCCGAAATAGCAGCAAATATATTTTCACCCAATCTTGATGATATGTGGTGGTAATGATCAGTACACAAATCCCACTCGGCTCACCAAATTTTGTTCTTCTAGGTTGAAGCGTTCGTCTACAGTAGCAGTTTTTATATTTAGGTTTCCCTCTGTTATCTCATATATAGACAGATGAATTTAGAACTCTAATCCAACATGGTTTGTAGTAGCTCTTTGAGACTTGACAAAACAAAGGAGTTCTCAGTTTTGTCTCTATGGTTTGTTTCCTCTTCAAGTAGCCCTAGGCACACACTGTGGAAAAGCACTTTCATTGAGATGGGTTGCCAAGCTTCTAAGAAATAACGTGTTTCCGAAATACCAGCAAATATTTATTCACCCAATCTTGATGATACTTGGTGGTAATGATCAGTACACAAATCCCACCTGGATCACCGAATTTTGTTCTTCTAGGTTGAAGCGTTCGTCTACAGTAGCAGTTTTTATATTTAGGTTTCCCTCGATTCTCTGATATATAGATAGATGAATTTGGAACTCTAAATCCAACATGGTTTGTAGTAGCTCTTTGAAACTTGACAAAATAAAGGAGTTCTCAGTTTTGTCTCTATGGTTTGTTTCCTCTTCATGTAGCCCTAGGCACCGACTGTGGAAAAGCACTTTCATTGAGAGGGGTTGCCAAGCTTCTAAGAAATTACGAGTTTCCGAAATAGCAGCAAATATTTTTTCACCGAATCTTGATGATACTTGGTGGTAATGATCAGTACACAAATCCCACTTGCTCACCATATTTTGTTCTTCTAGATTGAAGCGTTCGTCTACAGTAGCAGTTTTTATATTTAGGTTTCCCTCTGTTATCTCATATATAGATAGATGAATTTGGAACTCTAAATCCAACATGGTTTGTAGTAGCTCTTTGAGACTTTAAAAAATAATGGATTTCTCAGTTTTGTCTCTATGGTTTGTTTCATCTTCAAGTAGCCCTAGGCACACACTGTGGAAAAGCACTTTAATTGAGAGGGGTTGACAAGCTTCTAAGAAAAAACGAGTTTCCGAAATACCAGCAAATATTTTTTCACCCAATCTTGATGATACGTGGTGGTAATGATCAGTACACAAATCCCACTTGGCTCACCAAATTTTGTTCTTCTGGGTTGAAGCGTTCGTCTACAGTAGCAGTTTTTATATTTAGGTTTCCCTCTGTTATCTCATATATAGATAGATGAATTTGGAACTCTAAATCCAACATTGTTTGTAGTAGCTCTTTGAGACTTGACAAAAAAAAGGAGTTCTCAGTTTTGTCTCTATGGTTTGTTTCCTCTTCAAGTAGCCCTAGGCACACACTTTGGAAAAGAACTTTCATTGAGATGTGTTGCCAAGCTTCTAAGAAATAACGAGTTTCCGAAATACCAGCAAATATTTATTCACCCAATCTTGATGATACTTGGTGGTAATGATCAGTACACAAAACCCACTTGGCTCACCAAATTTTGTTCTTCTAGGTTGGAGCGTTCATCTACAGTAGGAGTTTTTATATTTAGGTTTCCCTCGATTCTCTGATATATAGATAGATGAATTTCGAACTCTAAATCCAAAATGGTTTGTAGTAGCTCTTTGAAACTTGACAAAATAAAGGAGTTCTCAGTTTTGTCTCTATGGTTTGTTTCCTCTTCAAGTAGCCCTAGGCACAGACTGTGGAAAGCACTTTCATTGAGAGGGGTTGCCAAGCTTCTAAGAAATAACGAGTTTCTGAAATACCAGCAAATATTTATTCACCCAATCTTGATGATACTTGTTGCTAATGATCAGTACACAAATCCCACTTGGCTCACCAAATTTTGTTCTTCTAGGTTGAAGCGTTCGTCTACAGTAGCAGTTTTTATATTTAGGTTTCCCTCTGTTCTCTCCTATATAGATAGATGAATTTGGAACTCTAAATCCAACATGGTTTTTAGTAGCTCTTTGAAACTTGACAAAACAAAGTAGTTCTCAGTTTTGTCTCTCTGGTTTGTTTACTCTTTAATTAGCCCTAGGCACAGACTCTGGGAAAGCACTTTCATTGAAAGGGGTTGCCAAGTTTCGAGGAAATAACGAGTTTCCAAAATACCAGCAAATATTTTTTCACCCAAACTTGACGATACTTGGTGGTAATGATCAGTACAAAAACCCCACTTGGATCACCAATTTTGTTCTTCTATGATGAAGCGTTCGTCCACAGTAGGAGTTTTTATATTTAGGTTTCCCTCTGTTCTCTCCTATATAGATAGATGAATTTGGAACTCTGAATCCAACATGGTTTGTAGTAGCTTTTTGAAACTTGACAAAATAAAGTAGTTCTCACTTTTGTCTATATGGTTTGCTTCCTCTTCAAGTAGCCCAAAGGAGAGACTGTGGAAAAGCAATTTCTTTGAAAGAGGTTGCCAAGATTCCAAGAAATTACGAGTTTCCGAAATAAGAGCAAATATTTTTTCACCCAATCTTGATGATACTTGGTGGTAATGATCAGTACACAAATCCCACTTGGCCCACCAAATTTTGTTCTTCTAGGATGAAGCATTCGTCTACAGTAGCAGTTTTTATATTTAGGTTTCCCTCTGTTCTCTCCTTTAGAGATAGATGAATTTGGAACTCTAAATCCAACATGGTTTGTAGTAGCTCTTTGAAGCTTGACCAAATAAGGAGTTCTCAATTTTGTCTCTATGGTTTGTTACATCTTCAAGTACCCCTACGCACAGACTGTGGAAAAGCACTTTCATTGGAGGGGTTGCCAAGCTTCTAAGAAATAACGAATTCCCGAAATACCAGCAAATATTTTTTCACCCAAATTTGATGATTCATGGTGGTAATGATCAGTGCACAAATCCCACTTGGCTCACCAAATTTTGTGCTTCTAGGTTGAAGCGTTCGTCAAAAGTAGCAGTTTTTATATTTAGGTTTCTCTCTGTTCTCTTCTATATAGATAGATGAATTTGGAACTCTAAATCCAACATGGTTTGAAGTAGCTCTTTGAAACTTTACAAAATAAAGGTGTTCTCAGTTTTGTCTCTATGGTTTGTTTCCTCTTCAATTAGCCCTAGGCACAGACTGTGGAAAAGCACTTTTATTGAGAGGGGTTGCCAAGCTTCTAAGAAATAATGAGTTTCCGAAATACCAGCAAATACTTTTTCACCCAATCTTGATGATACTTGTTGCTAATGATCAGTACAGAAATCCCACTTGGCTCACCAAATTTTGTTCTTCTAGGTTGAAGCGTTCGTCAACAGTAGCAGGTTTTATATTTAGGTTTCCCTCTGTTCTCTCCTGTATAGAAAGATGATTTTGGAACTCTAAATCCAACATGGTTTGTAGTAGCTCTTTGAAACTTCACAAAATAAAGGAGTTCTCAGTTTTGTCTCTATGCTTTGTTTCCTCTTCAAGTAGCCCGAGGCATACACTGTGGAAAAGCACTTTAATTGAGAGGGGTTGCCAAGCTTCTAAGAAAAAACGAGTTTCCGAAATACCAGCAAATATATTTTCACCCAATCTTGATGATATGTGGTGGTAATGATCAGTACACAAATCCCACTCGGCTCACCAAATTTTGTTCTTCTAGGTTGAAGCATTCGTCTACAGTAGCAGTTTTTATATTTAGGTTTCTCTCTGTTCTCTTCTATATAGATAGATGAATTTGGAACTCTAAATCCAACATGGTTTGTAGTAGCTCTTTGAGACTTGACAAAACAAAGGAGTTCTCAGTTTTGTCTCTATGGTTTGTTTCCTCTTCAAGTAGCCCTAGGCACACACTGTGGAAAAGCACTTTCATTGAGATGGGTTGCCAAGCTTTTAAGAAATAACGCGTTTCCGAAATACCAGCAAATATTTATTCACCCAATCTTGATGATACTTGGTGGTAATGATCAGTACACAAATCCCACCTGGATCACCGAATTTTGTTCTTCTAGGTTGAAGCGTTCGTCTACAGTAGCAGTTTTTATATTTAGGTTTCCCTCGATTCTCTGATATATAGATAGATGAATTTGGAACTCTAAATCCAACATGGTTTGTAGTAGCTCTTTGAAACTTGACAAAATAAAGGAGTTCTCAGTTTTGTCTCTATGGTTTGTTTCCTCTTCATGTAGCCCTAGGCACCGACTGTGGAAAAGCACTTTCATTGAGAGGGGTTGCCAAGCTTCTAAGAAATTACGAGTTTCCGAAATAGCAGCAAATATTTTTTCACCGAATCTTGATGATACTTGGTGGTAATGATCAGTACACAAATCCCACTTGGCTCACCAAATTTTGTTCTTCTAGGTTGAAGCGTTCGTCTACAGTAGCAGTTTTTATATTTAGGTTTCCCTCTGTTATCTCATATATAGATAGATGAATTTGGAACTCTAAATCCAACATGGTTTGTAGTAGCTCTTTGAGACTTTAAAAAATAACGGATTTCTCAGTTTTGTCTCTATGGTTTGTTTCATCTTCAAGTAGCCCTAGGCACACACTGTGGAAAAGCACTTTAATTGAGACGGGTTGCCAAGATTCTAAGAAAAAACGAGTTTCCGAAATACCAGCAAATATTTTTTCACCCAATCTTGATGATACGTGGTGGTAATGATCAGTACACAAATCCCACTTGGCTCACCAAATTTTGTTCTTCTGGGTTGAAGCGTTCGTCTACAGTAGCAGTTTTTATATTTAGGTTTCCCTCTGTTATCTCATATATAGATAGATGAATTTGGAACTCTAAATCCAACATTGTTTGTAGTAGCTCTTTGAGACTTGACAAAAAAAAGGAGTTCTCAGTTTTGTCTCTATGGTTTGTTTCCTCTTCAAGTAGCCCTAGGCACACACTTTGGAAAAGAACTTTCATTGAGATGTGTTGCCAAGCTTCTAAGAAATAACGAGTTTCCGAAATACCAGCAAATATTTATTCACCCAAACTTGATGATACTTGGTGGTAATGATCAGTACACAAAACCCACTTGGCTCACCAAATTTTGTTCTTCTAGGTTGGAGCGTTCATCTACAGTAGGAGTTTTTATATTTAGGTTTCCCTCGATTCTCTGATATATAGATAGATGAATTTCGAACTCTAAATCCAACATGGTTTGTAGTAGCTCTTTGAAACTTGACAAAATAAAGGAGTTCTCAGTTTTGTCTCTATGGTTTGTTTCCTCTTCAAGTAGCCCTAGGCACAGACTGTGGAAAGCACTTTCATTGAGAGGGGTTGCCAAGCTTCTAAGAAATAACGAGTTTCCGAAATACCAGCAAATATTTATTCACCCAATCTTGATGATACTTGTTGCTAATGATCAGTACACAAATCCCACTTGGCTCACCAAATTTTGTTCTTCTAGGTTGGAGCGTTCCTCTACAGTAGCAGTTTTTATATTTAGGTTTCCCTCTGTTCTCTCCTATATAGATAGATGAATTTGGAACTCTAAATCCAACATGGTTTTTAGTAGCTCTTGGAAACTTGACAAAACAAAGTAGTTCTCAGTTTTGTCTCTCTGGTTTGTTTACGCTTTAATTAGCCCTAGGCACAGACTCTGGGAAAGCACTTTCATTGAAAGGGGTTGCCAAGTTTCGAGGAAATAACGAGTTTCCAAAATACCAGCAAATATTTTTTCACCCAAACTTGATGATACTTGGTGGTAATGATCAGTACACAAACCCCACTTGGATCACCAATTTTGTTCTTCTATGATGAAGCGTTCGTCCACAGTAGGAGTTTTTATATTTAGGTTTCCCTCTGTTCTCTCCTATATAGATAGATGAATTTGGAACTCTGAATCCAACATGGTTTGTAGTAGCTTTTTGAAACTTGACAAAATAAAGTAGTTCTCACTTTTGTCTATATGGTTTGCTTCCTCTTCAAGTAGCCCAAAGGAGAGACTGTGGAAAAGCAATTTCTTTGAAAGAGGTTGCCAAGATTCCAAGAAATTACGAGTTTCCGAAATAAGAGCAAATATTTTTTCACCCAATCTTGATGATACTTGGTGGTAATGATCAGTACACAAATCCCACTTGGCTCACCAAATTTTGTTCTTCTAGGATGAAGCATTCGTCTACAGTAGCAGTTTTTATATTTAGGTTTCCCTCTGTTCTCTCCTTTAGAGATAGATGAATTTGGAACTCTAAATCCAACATGGTTTGTAGTAGCTCTTTGAAGCTTGACCAAATAAGGAGTTCTCAGTTTTGTCTCTATGGTTTGTTTCGTCTTCAAGTACCCCTACGCACAGACTGTGGAAAAGCACTTTCATTGGAGGGGTTGCCAAGCTTCTAAGAAATAACGAGTTCCCGAAATACCAGCAAATATTTTTTCACCCAAATTTGATGATTCTTGGTGGTAATGATCAGTGCACAAATCCCACTTGGCTCACCAAATTTTGTTCTTCTGGGTTGAAGCGTTCGTCTACAGTAGCAGTTTTTATATTTAGGTTTCCCTCTGTTATCTCATATATAGATAGATGAATTTGGAACTCTAAATCCAACATGGTTTGTAGTAGCTCTTTGAGACTTGACAAAACAAAGGAGTTCTCAGTTTTGTCTCTATGGTTTGTTTCCTCTTCAAGTAGCCCTAGGCACACACTGTGGAAAAGCACTTTCATTGAGATGGGTTGCCAAGCTTCTAAGAAATAACGCGTTTCCGAAATACCAGCAAATATTTATTCACCCAATCTTGATGATACTTGGTGGTAATGATCAGTACACAAATCCCACTTGGCTCACCAAATTTTGTTCTTCTAGGTTGAAGCGTTCGTCTACAGTAGCAGTTTTTATATTTAGGTTTCCCTCTGTTATCTCATATATAGATAGATGAATTTGGAACTCTAAATCCAACATGGTTTGTAGTAGCTCTTTGAGACTTTAAAAAATAACGGATTTCTCAGTTGTGTCTCTATGGTTTGTTTCATCTTCAAGTAGCCCTAGGCACACACTGTGGAAAAGCACTTTCATTGAGAGGGGTTGCCAAGATTCTAGGAAAAAACGAATTTCCGAAATACCAGCAAATATTTTTTCACCCAATCTTGATGATACGTGGTGGTAATGATCAGTACACAAATCCCACTTGGCTCACCAAATTTTGTTCTTCTGGGTTGAAGCGTTCGTCTACAGTAGCAGTTTTTATATTTAGGTTTCCCTCTGTTATCTCATATATAGATAGATGAATTTGGAACTCTAAATCCAACATTGTTTGTAGTAGCTCTTTGAGACTTGACAAAAAAAAGGAGTTCTCAGTTTTGTCTCTATGGTTTGTTTCCTCTTCAAGTAGCCCTAGGCACACACTTTGGAAAAGAACTTTCATTGAGATGTGTTGCCAAGCTTCTAAGAAATAACGAGTTTCCGAAATACCAGCAAATATTTATTCACCCAATCTTGATGATACTTGGTGGTAATTATCAGTACACAAAACCCACTTGGCTCACCAAATTTTGTTCTTCTAGGTTGGAGCGTTCATCTACAGTAGGAGTTTTTATATTTAGGTTTCCCTCTATTCTCTGATATATAGATAGATGAATTTCGAACTCTAAATCCAACATGGTTTGTAGTAGCTCTTTGAAACTTGACAAAATAAAGGAGTTCTCAGTTTTGTCTCTATGGTTTCTTTCCTTTTCAAGTAGCCCTAGGCACAGACTATGGAAAGCACTTTCATTGAGAGGGGTTGCCAAGCTTCTAAGAAATAACGAGTTTCCGAAATACCAGCAAATATTTATTCACCCAATCTTGATGATACTTGTTGCTAATGATCAGTACACAAATCCCACTTGGCTCACCAAATTTTGTTCTTCTAGGTTGAAGCGTTCGTCTACAGTAGCAGTTTTTATATTTAGGTTTCCCTCTGTTCTCTCCTATATAGATAGATGAATTTGGAACTCTAAATCCAACATGGTTTTTAGTAGCTCTTTGAAACTTGACAAAACAAAGTAGTTCTCAGTTTTGTCTCTCTGGTTTGTTTACGCTTTAATTAGCCCTAGGCACAGACTCTGGGAAAGCACTTTCATTGAAAGGGGTTGCCAAGTTTCGAGGAAATAACGAGTTTCCAAAATACCACCAAATATTTTTTCACCCAAACTTGATGATACTTGGTGGTAATGATCAGTACACAAACCCCACTTGGATCACCAATTTTGTTCTTCTATGATGAAGCGTTCGTCCACAGTAAGAGTTTTTATATTTAGGTTTCCCTCTGTTCTCTCCTATATAGATAGATGAATTTGGAACTCTGAATCCAACATGGTTTGTAGTAGCTTTTTGAAACTTGACAAAATAAAGTAGTTCTCACTTTTGTCTATATGGTTTGCTTCCTCTTCAAGTAGCCCAAAGGAGAGACTGTGGAAAAGCAATTTCTTTGAAAGAGGTTGCCAAGATTCCAAGAAATTACGAGTTTCCGAAATAAGAGCAAATATTTTTTCACCCAATCTTGATGATACTTGGTGGTAATGATCAGTACACAAATCCCACTTGGCTCACCAAATTTTGTTCTTCTAGGATGAAGCATTCGTCTACAGTAGCAGTTTTTATATTTAGGTTTCCCTCTGTTCTCTCCTTTAGAGATAGATGAATTTGGAACTCTAAATCCAACATGGTTTGTAGTAGCTCTTTGAAGCTTGACCAAATAAGGAGTTCTCAGTTTTGTCTCTATGGTTTGTTTCGTCTTCAAGTACCCCTACGCACAGACTGTGGAAAAGCACTTTCATTGGAGGGGTTGCCAAGCTTCTAAGAAATAACGAGTTCCCGAAATACCAGCAAATATTTTTTCACCCAAATTTGATGATTCTTGGTGGTAATGATCAGTGCACAAATCCCACTTGGCTCACCAAATTTTGTGCTTCTAGGTTGAACCGTTCGTCAAAAGTAGCAGTTTTTATATTTAGGTTTCTCTCTGTTCTCATCTATATAGATAGATGAATTTGGAACTCTAAATCCAACATGGTTTGAAGTAGCTCTTTGAAACTTTACAAAATAAAGGTGTTCTCAGTTTTGTCTCTATGGTTTGTTTCCTCTTCAAGTAGCCCTAGGCACAGACTGTGGAAAAGCACTTTTATTGAGAGGGGTTGCCAAGCTTCTAAGAAATAACGAGTTTCCGAAATACCAGCAAATACTTTTTCACCCAATCTTGATGATACTTGTTGCTAATGATCAGTACACAAATCCCACTTGGCTCACCAAATTTTGTTCTTCTAGGTTGAAGCGTTCGTCAACAGTAGCAGTTTTTATATTTAGGTTTCCCTCTGTTCTCTCCTATATAGATAGATGAATTAGGAACTCTAAATCCAACATGGTTTTTAGTAGCTCTTTGAAACTTGACAAAATAAAGGAGTTCTCAGTTTTGTCTCCATGGTGTGTTTCCTCTTCAAGTAGCCCTCTGCACAGACTGTGGAAAAGCACTTTCATTGAGAGGGGTTTCCAAGCTTCTAAGAAATTACGAGTTTCCGAAATACCAGCAAATATTTTTTCACTCAATCTTGATGATACTTGGTGGTAATGGTCAGTCTACAAATCCCACTTGGCTCAAAAAATTTTGTTCTTCTAGGATGAAGCATTCGTCTACAGTAGCAGTTTTTATATTTAGGTTTCCCTCTGTTCTCCCCTATAGAGATAGATGAATTTGGAACTCTAAATCCAACATGGTTTGTAGTAGCTCTTTGAAACATGACAAAATAAAGGAGTTCTCAGTTTTGTCTCTATTATTTGTTTCCTCTTCAAGTAGCCCTAGGCACAGACTGTGGAAAGAACTTTCTTTGGGAGGGGTTGCCAGGCTTCTAAGAAATTAGGAGTTTCCGAAATACCTGCAAATATTTTTCATCCAATCCTGATGATACTTGGTGGTAATGATCGGTACACAAGTCCCACTTGTCTCAACAAATTTTGTTCTTCTAGGTTGAAGCATTCGTCTACAGTAGCAGTTTCTATATTTAGGTTTCCCTCGATTCTCTGATATATAGATAGATGAATTTGGAACTCTAAATCCAACATGGTTTGTAGTAGGTCTTTGAAACTTGACAAAATAAAGGAGTTCTCAGTTTTGTCTCTCTGGTTTGTTTCCTCTTCAAGTAGGCCTAGGCACAGACTGTGGAAAGCACTTTCATTGAGAGGGGTTGCCAAGCTTCTACGATATAACGAGTTTCCGAAACACCAGCAAATATTTATTCACCCAAACTTGATGATACTTGGTGGTAATGATCAGTACACAAATCCCATTTGGCTCACCAAATTTTGTTCTTCTAGGTTGAAGCGTTCGTCTACAGTAGCAGTTTTTATATTTAGGATTCCCTCTGTTCTCTCCCATATAGATAGATGAATTTCGAACTCTAAATCCAACATGGTTTTTAGTAGCTCCTTGAAACTTGACAAAATAAAGGAGTTCTCAGTTTTGTCTCTATGGTTTGTTTCCTATTCAAGTAGCCCTAGGCTTAGACTGTGGAAAAGCACTTTCATTGAGAGGGGTTGCCAAGCTTCTAAGAAATTACGAGTTTCCGAAATACCAGCAAATATTTTTTCACCCAATCTTGATGACACTTGGTGGTAATGATCAGTACACAAATCCCACTTGGCTCACCAAATTTTGTTCTTCTAGGTTGAAGCGTTCGTCTACAGTAGCAGTTTTTATATTTAGGTTTCTCTTTGTTCTCTCCTACATAGAAAGATGAATTTGGAACTCTAAATCCCACATGATTTGTAGTAGCTCCTTGAAACTTGACAAAATAAAGGAGTTCTCAGTTTTGTCTCTATGGTTTGTTTCCTCTTCAAGTAGCCCTAGGCGCAGACTGTGGAAAAGCACTTTCATTGAGAGGGGTTGCCAACGTTCTATGAAATAACGAGTTTCCGAAACACCAGCAAATATTTATTCACCCAATCTTGATGATACTTGGTGGTAATGATCAGTACACAAATCCCACTTGGCTCACCAAATTTTGTTCTTCTAGGTTGAAGCGTTCGTCTACAGTAGCAGTTTTTATATTTAGGTTTCCCCCTGTTCTCTCCTATATAGAAAGATGAATTTGGAACTCTAAATCCAACATGGTTTTTCCTAGCTCTTTGAATCTTGACAAAATAAAGGAGTTCTCAGTTTTGTCTCTATGGTTTGTTTCCTCTTCAAATAGCCCTAGGCACACACTGTGGAAAAGCACTTTCATTGAGAGGGGTTGCCAAGCTTCTAAGAAATAACGAGTTTCCGAAATACCAGCAAATATTTTTTCACCCAATCTTGATGATACTTGGTGCTAATGATCAGTACACAAATCCCACTTGGCTCACCAAATTTTGTTCTTCTAGGTTGAAGCGTTCGTCTACAGTAGCATTTTTTATATTTAGGTTTTTCTCTGTTCTCTCCCATATAGATAGATGAATTTGGAACTATAAATCCAACATGGTTTGTAGTAGCTCTTTAAAACTTGACAAAATAAAGGAGTTCTCAGTTTTGTCTCTATGGTTTGTTTCCTCTTCAAGTAGCCCTAGGCACAGACTGTGGTAAAGCACTTTCATTGAGAGGGGTTGCCAAGCTTCTAAGGAATAACGAGTTTCCGAAATACTAGCAAATAGTTGTTCAACCAATCTTGATGATACTTGGTGGTAATGATCAGTACACAAATCCCACTTGGCTCACCTAATTTTGTTCTTCTAGGTTGAAGCGTTCGTCTACAGTAGCAGTTTTTATATTTAGGTTTCCCTCTGTTCTCTCCTATATAGAAATATGAATTTGGAACTCTAAATCCAACATGGTTTGTAGTAGCTCTTTGAAACTTGACAAAATAAAGGAGTTCTCAGTATTGTCCCTATGGTTTGTTTGGTCTTCAAATAGCCCTAGGCGCAGACTGTGGAAAAGCATTTCATTGAGAGGGGTTGCCAACCTTCTAAGAAATAACGAGTTTCCGAAATACCAGCAAATATTTATTCACCCAATCTTGATGATACTTGGTGGTAATGATCAGTACACAAATCCCACTTGGCTCACCAAATTTTGTTGTTCTAGGTTGAAGCGTTCGCCTACAGTAGAAGTTTTTATATTTAGGTTTCCCTCTGTTCTCTAATATATAGATAGATGAATTTGGAAATCTAAATCCAACATGGTTTGTAGTAGCTCTTTGAAACTTGACCAAATGAAGGAGTACTCAGTTTTGTCTCTATGGTTTGTTTCCTCTTCATGTAGCACTAGGCACACACTGTGGAAAAGCACTTTCATTGAGAGGGGTTGCCAAGCTTTAAGAAATAACGAGTTTGCGAAATACCAGCAAATATTTTTTCACCCAATCTTGATGAGACTTGGTGGTAATGATCAGTACACAACTCCCACTTAGCTCACCAAATTTTGTTCTTCTAGGTTGAAGCGTTCGTCTACAGTAGCAGTTTTTATATTTAGGTTTCCCTCTGTTCTCTCCCATATAGATAGATGAATTTGGAACTCTAAATCCAACATGGTTTGAAGTAGCTCTTTGAAACTTGAAAAAATAACGGAGTTCTCAGTTTTGTCTCTATGGTTTGTTTCCTCTTCAAGTAGCCCTAGGCACAGACTGTGGAAAAGCACTTTCATTGAGAGGGGTTGCCAAGCTTCTAAGAAATAACGAGTTTCCGAAATACCAGCAAATATTTTTTCACCCAATCTTGATGATACTTGGAGGTAATGATCAGTACACATTTCCAACTTGGCTCACCAAATTTTGTTCTTCTAGGTTGAAGTGTTCGTCTATAGTAGCAGTTTTTATATTTAGGTTTCCCTCGATTCTCTGATATATAGATAGATGAATTTGGAACACTAAATCCAACATGGTTTGTAGTAGCTCTTTGAAACTTGACAAAATAAAGGAGTTCTCAGTTTTGTCTCTATGGTTTGTTTCCTCTTCAAGTAGCCCTAGGCACACACTGTGGAAAAGCACTTTCAATGAGATGGGTTGCCAAGCTTCTAAGAAAAAACGAGTTTTCGAAATACCAGCAAATATTTATTCAGCCAATCTTGATGATACTTGGTGGTAATGATCAGTACACAAATCCCACTTGGCTCACCAAATTTTGTTCTTCTAGGTTGAAGAGTTCGTCTACAGTAGCCGTTTTTATATTAAGGTTTCCCTTGATTCTCTGATATATAGATAGATGAATTTGGAACTCTGAATTTAACATGGTTTCTAGTAGCTCTTTGAAACTTGACAAAATAAAGGAGTTCTCAGGTTTGTCTCTATGGTTTGTTTCCTCTTAAAGTAGCCCTAGGCACAGACTGTGGAAAGCAGTTTCATTGAGAGGTGTTGCCAAGCTTCTAAGAAATAACGAGTTTCCGAAATACCAGCAAATATTATTTCACCTAATCTTGATAATACTTGTGGTAATGATCAGTACACAAATCCCACTTGGCTGACCAAATTTTGTTCTTCTAGGTTGAGGCGTTCGTCTACAGTAGCAGTTTTTATATTTAGGTTTCCCTCTGTTCTCTCCCATATAAATAGATGAATTTGGAACTCTAAATCCAACAAGGTTTGTAGTAGCTCTTTGAAACTTGACAAAATAAAGGAGTTCTCAGTTTTGTCTCTATGGTTTGTTTCCTCTTCAACTAGTCCTAGGCACAGACTGTGGAAAAGCACTTTCATTGAGAGGGGTTGCCAAGCTTCTAAGAAATAACGAGTTTACGAAATACCAGCAAATATTTTTTCACCCTATCTTGATGATACTTGGTGCTAATGATCGGTACACAAATCCCACTTTGCTCACAAAATTTTGTTCTTCTAGGTTGAAGCGTTCGTCTACAGTAGTAGTTTTTATATTTAGGTTTCACTCTGTTCTCTCATATATAGATAGATGAATTTGGAACTCTAAATCCAACATGGTTTGTAGTAGCTCATTGAAACTTGACAAAATAAAGGAGTTCTCAGTTTTGTCTCTATGGTTTGTTTCCTCTTCAAGTAGCCCTAGGCACAGACTTTGGAAAAGCACTTCCATTGAGAGGGGTTGCCAAGCTTCTAAGAAATAACGAGTTTCCGAAATACCAGCAAATATTTTTTCACCCAATCTTGATGATACTTGGAGGTAATGATTAGTACACATTTCCAACTTGGCTCACCAAATTTTGTTATTCTAGGTTGAAGCGTTCGTCTACAGTAGCAGTTTTTATATTTAGGTTACCCTCTGTTCTCTCCTATATAGATAGATGAATTTGGAACTCGAAATCCAACATGGTTTGTAGTAGCTCTTTGAAACTTCACAAAATAAAGGAGTTCTCAGTTTTGTCTCTATTGTTTGTTTCCTCTTGAAGTAGCCCTAGGCGCAAACTGTGGAAAAGCACTTTCATTGAGAGGGGTTTCCAAGCTTCTAAGAAATTACGAGTTTCTCAAATACCAGCAAATATTTTTTCACCGAATCTGCATGATACTTGGTGGTAATGATCAGTACACAAGTCCCACTAGGCTCACCAAATTTTGTTCTTCTAGGTTGAAGCGTTCGTCTACAGTAGCAGTTTTTATACTTATTTTTCCCTCTGTTCTCTCCTGTATAGATAGATGAATTTGGAACTCTAAATCCAACATGGTTTGTAGTAGCTCTTTGAAACTTGAAAAAATAACGGAGTTCTCAGTTTTGTCTCTATGGTTTGTTTCCTCTTCAAGTAGCCCTAGGCACACACTGTAGAAAAGCACTTTCATTGAGAGGGGTTTCCAAGCGTCTAAGATAAAACGCGTTTCCGAAATACCAACAAATATTTTTTCACCCAATCTTGATGATACTTGGTGGTAATGATCAGTACACAAATCCCACTTGGCTCACCAAATTTTGTTCTTTTAGGTTGAAGCGTTCGTCTACAGTAGCAGTTTTTATATTTAGGTTTCCCTCTGTTATCTCATACATAGATAGATGAATTTGGAACTCTAAATCCAACATGGTTTGTAGTAGCTCTTTGAGACTTGACAAAATAAAGGAGTTCTCAGTTTTGTCTCTATGTTTTGTTTCCTCTTCAAGTAGCCCTAGGCACACACTGTGGAAAAGCACTTTCATTGAGATGGGTTTCCAAGCTTCTAAGAAATAACGAGTTTCCGAAATACCAGCAAATATTTTTTCACCCAATCTTGATGATACTTGGAGGTAAAGATCAGTACCCAATCCCACTTGGCTCACCAAATTTTGTTCTTCTAGGTTGAAGCGTTCGTCTACAGTAGCAGTTTTTATATTTAGGTTTCCCTCTGTTCTCTCCCATATAGATAGATGAATTTGGAACTCTAAATCCAACATGGTTTGTAGTAGCTATTTGAAACTTGACAAAATAAAGGAGTTCTCAGTTTTGTCTCTATGGTTTGTTTCCTCTTCAAGTAGCCCTAGGCACAGACTGTGGAAAGCACTTTCATTGAGAGGGGTTGCCAATCTTCTAAGAAATAACGAGTTTCCGAAATACCAGCAAATATTTTTTCACCCAATCTTGATGATACGTGGTGGTAATGATCAGGACACAAATCCCACTTGGCTCACCAAATTTTGTTCTTCTAGGTTGAAGCGTTCGTCTACAGTAGCAGTTTTTATATTTAGGTTTCACTCTGTTCTCTCATATATAGATAGATGAATTTGGAACTCGAAATGCAACATGGTTTGTAGTAGCTCTTTGAGACTTGACAAAATAAAGGAGTTCTCAGTTTTGTCTCTATGATTTGTTTCCTATTCAAGTAGCCTTGGCACAGACTGTGGAAAAGCACTTTCATTGAGAGGGGTTGCCAAGCTTCTAAGAAATTAGGAGTTTCCGAAATACCAGCAAATATTTTTTTAACCCAATCTTGATGATACTTGATGCTAATGATCAGTACACAAATCCCACTTGGCTCACCAAATTTTGTTCTTCTAGGTTGAAGCGCTCGTCTACAGTAGCAGTTTTTATATTTAGGTTTCCCTCGATTCTCTGATATATAGATAGATGAATTTGGAACTCTAAATCCAACATGGTTTGTAGTATCTCTTTGAGACTTGAAAAAATAACGGAGTTCTCAGTTTTGTCTATATGGTTTGTTTCCTCTTCAAAAAGCCCTAGGCACACACTGTGGAAAAGCACTTTCATTGAGAGGGGTTGCCAAGCTTCTAAGAAAAAACGAGTTTCCAAAATACCAGCAAATATTTTTTCACCCAATCTTTATGATACGTGGTGGTAATGATCAGTACACAAATCCCACTTGGCTCACAAAATTTTTATATTCTAGGTTGAAGCGTTCGTCTACAGTAGCGGTTTTTATATTTAGGTTTCCCTCTGTTATCTCATATATAGATAGATGAATTTGGAACTGTAAATCCAACATGGTTTTTAGTAGATCTTTGAGACTTGACAAAATAAAGGAGTTCTCAGTTTTGTCTCTATGGTTTGTTTCCTCTTCAAGTAGCCCTAGGCACAGACTGTGGAAAAGCACTTTCATTGAGGGGTTGATAAGCTTCTAGGAAATAAAGTGTTTCCGAAATACCAGCAAATATTTTTTCACCCAATCTTGATAATACTTGGCGGTAATGATCAGTACACAAATCCCACTTGGCTCACCAAATTTTGTTCTTATAGTTTGAAGCGTTCGTCTACAGTAGCAGTTTTTATATTTAGGTTTCCCTCTGTTCTCTCCCATATAGATAGATGAATTTGGAACTCTAAATCCAACAAGGTTTGTAGTAGCTCTTTGAAACTTGACAAAATAAAGGAGTTCTCAGTTTTGTCTCTATGGTTTGTTTACTCTTCAAGTAGCCCTAGTCACAGACTGTGGAAAAGCACTTTCATTGAGAGGGGTTGCCAAGCTTCTAAGAAATAACGAGTTTCCGAAATACCAGCAAATATTTTTTCACCCAATCTTGATGATACTTGGTGCTAATGATCAGTACACAAATCCCACTTGGCTCACCAAATTTTGTTCTTCTATGTTGAAGCGTTCGACTACAGTAGGAGTTTTTATATTTAGGTTTCTCTCTGTTCTCTCCAATATAGAAAGATGAATTTGGAACTCTAAATCCAACATGGTTTGTAGTAGCTCTTTGAAACTTGACAAAATAAAGGAGTTCTCTGTTTGTCACTATGGTTTGTTTCCTCTTCAAGTAGCCCTAGGCACAGACTGTGGAAAAGCACTTTTATTGAGAGGGGTTGCCAAGCTTGTAAGAAATAACGAGTTTCCGAAACACCAGCAAATATTTTTTAACCGAATCTTCATGATACTTGGTGGTAATGATCAGTACACAAATCCCACTTGGCTCACCAAATTTTGTTCTTCTAGGTTGTAGCGTTCGTCTACAGTAGCCGTTTTTATATTTATTTTTCCCTCTGCTCTCTCCTATATAGATAGATGAATTTGGAACTCTAAATCCAACATGGTTTGTAGTAGCTATTTGAAACTTGAAAAAATAACGGAGTTCTCAGTTTTGTCTCTATGGTTTGTTTCCTCTTCAAGTAGCCCTAGGCACACACTGTGGAAAAGCACTTTCATTGAGACGGGTTGCAAGCTTCTAAGAAAAAAAGAGTTTCCGAAATACCAGCAAATATTTTTTCACCCAAACTTGATAATACTTGGTGGTAATGATCAGTACACAAATCCCACTTGGCTCACCAAATTTTGTTCTTCTAGGATGAAGCGTTCGTCTACAGTAGCAGTTTTTATATTTAGGCTTCCCTCGATTCTCTGATATATAGATAGATGAATTTGGAACTCTAAATTCAACATGGTTTGTAGTAGCTCTTTGAAACTTGACAAAATAAAGGAGTTCTCAGTTTTGTCTCCATGATTTGTTTCCTCTTCAAATAGCCCTAGGCACAGACTGTGGAAAGCACTTTCATTGGGAGGGGTGTCCAAGCTTCTAAGAAATAACGAGTTTCCGAATACCAGCAAATATTTTTTCACCCAATCTTGATAATACTTGGTGGTAATGATCAGTACACAAATCCAATTGGCTCACCAAATTTTGTTCTTCTAGGTTGAAGCGTTCGTCTACAGTAGCAGTTTTTATATTTAGGTTACCCTCTGTACTCTCCTATATAGATAGATGAATTTGGAACTCTAAATCCAACAAGGTTTGTAGTAGCTCTTTGAAACTTGACAAAATAAAGGAGTTCTCAGTTTTGTCTCTATGGTTTGTTTCCTCTTCAAGTAGCCCTAGTCACAGACTGTGGAAAAGAACTTTCATTGAGAGGGGTTGCCAAACTTCTAAGAAATAACGAGTTTCCGAAATACCAGCAAATATTTTTTCACCCAATCTTGATGATACTTGGTGCTAATGATCAGTACACCAATCCCACTTGGCTCATCAAATTTTGTTCTTGTAGGTTGAAGCGTTCGTCTACAGTAGCAGATTTTATATTTAGGTTTCCCTCTGTTCTCTCCTATATAGAAAGATGAATCCGGAACTCTAAATCCAACATGGTTTGTAGTAGCTCTTTGAAACTTGACAAAATAAAGGAGTTCTCAGTTTTGTCGCTATGGTTTGTTTCCTTTTCAAGTGGCCCTAGGCACAGACTGTGGAAAAGCACTTTCATTGAGAGGCGTTGCCAAGCTTCTAAGAAATTACGAGTTTCCGAAATACCAGCAAATATTTTTTCACCGAATCTTGATGATACTTGGTGGTAATGATCAGTACACAAATCCCACTTGGCTCACCAAATTTTGTTCTTCTAGGTTGACGCGTTCGTCTACACTATCAGTTTATATATTTATTTTTCCCTCTGTTCTCTCCTATATAGATAAATGTATTTGGAACTCCAAATCCAACATGGTTTGTAGTAGCTCTTTGAAACTTGAAAAAATAACGGAGTTCTCAGTTTTGTCTCTATGGTTTGTTTCCTCTTCAAGTAGCCCTAGGCACAGACTGTGGAAAAGCACTTTCATTGAGAGGGGTTGCCAAGCTTCTAAGAAATTACGAGTTTCCGAAATACCAGCAAATACTTTTTCACCGAATCTTGATCATACTTGGTGGTAATGATCAGTACACAAATCCCACTTGGCTCACCAAATTTTGTTCTTCTAGGTTGAAGCGATCGTCTACAGTAGCAGTTTTTATATTTAGGTTTCCCCCTGTTCTCTCATACATAGATCGATGAATTTGGAACTCTAAATCCAACATGGTTTGTAGTAGCTCTTTGAGAGATGACAAAATAAAGAAGTTCTCAGTTTTGTCTCTATGGTTTGTTTCCTCTTCAAGTAGCCCTAGGCACACACTGTGGAAAAGCACTTTCATTGAGATGGGTTGCCAAGCTTCTAAGAAATAACGAGTTTCCGAAATACCAGCAAATATTTTTTCACCCAATCTTGATGATACTTGGTGCTAATGATCAGTACACAAATCCCACTTGGCTCACCAAATTTTGTTCTTCTAGGTTGAAGCGTTCGTCTACAGTAGCAGTTTTTATATTTAGGTTTCCCTCTGTTCTCTCCCATATAGATATATGAATTTGGAACTCTAAATCGAACATGGTTTGTAGCAGCTCTTTGAAACTTGACAAAATAAAGGAGTTCTCAGTTTTGTCTCTATGGTTTGTTTCCTCTTCAAGTAGCCCTAGGCACAGACTGTAGAAAAGCACTTTCATTGAGAGGGGTTGCCAAGCTTCTAAGAAATTACGAGTTTCCGAAATACCAGCAAATATTTTTTCACCAAATCTTGATGATACTTGGTGCTAATGATCAGTACACAAATCCCACTTGGCTCACCAAGTTTTGTTCATCTAGGTTGAAGCGTTCGTCTCGAGTAGCAGTTTTTATATTTAGGTTTCCCTCGATTCTCTGATATATAGATAGATGAATTTGGAACTCGAAATCCAACATGGTTTGTAGTAGCTCTTTGAGACTTGAAAAAATAACGGAGTTCTAAGTTTTGTCTCTATGGTTTGTTTCCTCTTCAAGTAGCCCAAGGCACAGAGTGTGGAAAAGCACTTTCATTGAGAGGGGTTGCCAAGCTTCTAAGAAATAACGAGTTTCCGAAATACCAGCAAATATTTTTTCACCCAATCTTGATGATACTTGGTGCTAATGATCAGTACACAAATCCCACTTGGCTCACCAAATTTTGTTCATCTAGGTTGAAGTGTTCGTCTACAGTAGCAGTTTTTATATTTAGGTTTCCCTCTGTTCTCTCCTATAAAGAAAGATGAATTTGGAACTCTAAATCCAACATGGTTTGTAGTAGCTCTTTGAAACTTGACAAAATAAAGGAGTTCTGAGTTTTGTCTCTATGGTTTGTTTCCTCTTCAAGTAGCCCTAGGCGCAGACTGTGGAAAAGCACTTTCATTGAGAGGGGTTGCCAAGCTTCTAAGAAATTACGAGTTTCCGAAATACCAGCAAATATTTTTTCACCCAATCTTGATGATACTAGTAGCTAACGATCAGTACACATTTCCAACTTGGCTCACCAAATTTTGTTATTCTAGGTTGAAGCGTTCGTCTACAGTAGCAGTTTTTATATTTAGGTTACCCTCTGTTCTCTCCTATATAGATAGATGAATTTGGAACTCGAAATCCAACATGGTTTTTCGTAGCTCTTTGAAACTTGACCAAACAAAGGAGTTTTCAGTTTTGTCTCTATGGTTTGTTTCCTCTTCATGTAGCCCTAGGCACAGACTGTGGAAAAGCACTTTCATTGAGAGGGGTTGCCAAGCGTTAAGAAATTACGAGTTTCCGAAATACCAGCAAATATTTTTTCACCAAATTTTGATGATTCTTGGTGGTAATGATAAGTACACAAATCCCACTTGGCTCACCAAATTTTGTTCTTCTAGGTTGAAGCGTTCGTCTACAGTAGCAGTTTTCATATTTAGGTTTCACTCTGTTCTCTCATATATAGATAGATGAATTTGGAACTCTAAATCCAACATGGTTTGTAGTAGCTGTTTGAAACTTGACAAAATAAAGGAGTTCTCAGTTTTGTCTCTATGGTTTGTTTCCTCTTCAAGTAGCCCTAGGCACAGACTGTGGAAAAGCACTTTCATTGAGAGGGGTTGCCAAGCTTCTAAGAAATAACGGGTTTCCGAAATACCAGCAAATATTTTTTCACCCAATCTTGATGATACTTGGAGGTAATGATCAGTACACATTTCCAACTTGGCTCACCAAATTTTGTTATTCTAGGTTGAAGCGTTCGTCTACAGTAGCAGTTTTTATATTTAGGTTACTCTCTGTTCTCTCATATATAGATAGATAAATTTGGAACTCTAAATCCTACATGGTTTCTACTAGCTCTTTGAGACATGACAAAATAAAGGAGTTCTCAGTTTTGTCTCTATGGTTTGTTTCCTCTTCAAGTAGCCCTAGGCACAGACTGCGGGAAAGCACTTTCATTGAGATGGGTTGCCAACTTCTAAGAAATAACGAGTTTCCGAAATACCAGCAAATATTTATTCACCCAATCTTGATGATACTTGGTGGTAATGATCAGTACACAAATCAAAATGGCTCACCAAATTTTGTTCTTCTAGGTTGAAGCGTTCGTCTACAGTAGCAGTTTTTATATTTAGGTTTCCCTCTGTTCTCTCCTATATAGAAAGATGAATTTGGAACTCTAAATCCAACATGGTTTGTAGTAGCTCTTTGAAACTTGACAAAATAAAGGAGTTCTCAGTTTTGTCTCTATGGTTTGTTTCCTCTTCAAGTAGCCCTAAGCGCAGACTGTGGAAAAGCACTTTCATTGAGAGGGGTTGCCAATCTAAGAAATAACGAGTTTCCGAAATACCAGCATATATTTTTTCACCCAATCTTGATGATACTTGGTGGTAATGATCAGTACACAAATCCCACTTGGCTCACCAAATTTTGTTCTTCTAGGTTGAAGCGTTCGTCTACAGTAGCAGTTTTTATATTTAGGTTTCCCTCTGTTTTCTAATATATAGATAGATGAATTTGGAACTCTAAATCCAACATGGTTTGTAGTAGCTCTTTGAAACTTGACAAAATGAAGGAGTTCTCAGTTTTGTCTCTATGGTTTGTTTCCTCTTCAAGTAGCCCTAGGCACAGACTGTGGAAAAGCACTTTCATTGAGAGGGGTTGCCAAGCTTCTAAGAAATTACGAGTTTCCGAAAAACCAGCAAATATTTTTTCACCGAATCTTTGTGATATTTGGTGCTAATGATCAGTACACAAATCCCACTTGGCTCACCAAATTTTGTTCTTCTAGGTTGAAGCGTTCGTCTACAGAAGCAGTTTTTATATTTAGGTTTCTCTCTGTTCTCTCCTATATAGATAGATGAATTTGGAACTCTAAATCCAACATGGTTTGTAGTAGCTCTTTGAAACTTGACAAAATAAAGGAGTTCTCAGTTTTGTCTCTATGGTTTGTTTTCTCTTCAAGTAGCCCTAGGCACAGACTCTGGAAGCACTTTCATTGAGATGGGTTGCCAAGCTTCTAAGAAATAACGAGTTTCCAAAATACCAGCAAATATTTTTTCACCCAATCTTGATGATACTTGGTGGTAATGATCAGTACAAAATTCCCACTTGGCTCACCAAATTTTGTTCTTCTAGGTTGAAGCGTTCCTCTACAGTAGCAGTTTTTATATTTAGGTTTCCCTCTGTTCTCTCCTGTATAGATAAATGAATTTGGAACTCAAAATCCCACATGGTTTGTAGTAGCTCTTTGAAACTTGACAAAATACAGGAGTTCTCAGTTTTGTCTCTATGGTTTGTTTAATCTTCAAGTAGCCCTAGGCACTGACTGTGGAAAAGCACTTTCATTGATAGTGGTTGCCAGGCTTCTAAGAAATTACAAGTTTCCGAAACACCAGCAAATATTTTTTCACCCAATCTTGATGATACTTGGTGGTAATGATCAGTACACAAATCCCACTTGGCTCACCAAATTTTGTCTTCTAGGTTGAAGTGTTCGTCTACAGTAGCAGTTTTTATATTTAGGTTTCTCTCTGTTCTCTCCTATATAGATAGATGAATTTGGAACACTAAATCCAACATGGATTGTAGTAGCTCTTTGAAACCTGACAAAATAAAGGAGTTCTCAGTTTTGTCTCTATGGTTTGTTTCCTCTTCAAGTAGCCCTAGGCACAGACTGTGGAAAAGCACTTTCATTGAGAGGGGTTGCCAAGCTTCTAAGACATAACGAGTTTCCGAAATACCAGCAAATATTTTTTCACCCAATTTTGATGATACTTGGTGGTAATGATCAGTACACAAATCCCACTTGGCTCACCAAATTTTGTTCTTCTAGTTTGAAGCTTTCGTCTACAGTAGCAGTTTTTATATTTAGGTTTCCCTCTGTTCTCTCCTATATAGATAGATGAATTTGGAACTCTAAATCCAACATGGTTTGTAGTAGCTCTTTGAAACTTGACAAAATAAAGGAGTTCTCAGTTTTGTCTCTATGGTTTGTTTCCTCTTCAAGTAGCCCTAGGCACAGACTGTGGAAAAGCACTTTCATTGAGATGGGTTGCCAACCTTCTAAGAAATAACGAGTTTCTAAAATACCAGCAAATATTTTTTCACCCAATCTTGATCATACTTGGTGGTAATGATCAGTACACAAATCCCACTTGGCTCACCAATATTTGTTCTTCTAGGTTGAAGCGTTCGTCGACAATAGCAGTTTTCATATTTAGGTTTCCCTCTGTTCTCTCCTATATAGATAGATGAATTTGGAACTCTAAATCCAACATGGTTTATAGTAGCTCTTTGAAACTTGACAAAATTAAGGAGTTCTCAGGTTCGTATCAATGGTTTGTTTCCTCTTCAAGTAGCCCTAGGCACAGACTGTGGAAAAGCACTTTCATTGAGAGGGGTTGCCAAGCTTCTAAGAAATAACGAGTTTCCGAAATACCAGCAAATATTTTTTCACCCAATCTTGATGATACTTGGTGGTAATGATCAGTACACAAATCCCTCTTGGCTCGCCAAATTTTGTTCTTCTAGTTTGAAGCGTTCGTCTACAGTAGCAGTTTTTATATTTAGGTTTCACTCTGTTCTCTCATATATAATTAGATGAATTTGGAACTCTAAATCCAACATGGCTTGTAGTAGCTCTTTGAAACTTGACAAAATAAAGGAGTTCTCAGTTTAGTCTCTATGGTTTCTTTCCTCTTCAAGTAGCCCTAGTCACAGACTGTGGAAAAGCAGTTTCATTGAGAGGGGTTGCCAAGCTTCTAAGAAATTACGAGTTTCCGAAACACCAGCAAATATTTTTTCACCCGATCTTGATGATACTTGGTGGAAATGATCAGTACACAAATCCCACTTGGCTCACCAAATTTTTTTCTTGTAGGTTGAAGCGTTCGTCTACAGTAGCAGTTTTTATATTTAGGTTTTCCTCTGTTCTCTCCTGTATAGATAGATGAATTTGGGACTCTAAATCCAACATGGTTTGTAGTAGCTCTTTGAAACTTGACAAAATAAAGGAGTTCTCAGTTTTGTCTCTATGGTTTCTTTCCTCTACAAGTAGCCCTAGTCACAGACTGTGGAAAAGCACATTCATTGAGAGGGGTTGCCAAGCTTCTAAGAAATTACGAGTTTCCGAAATACCAGCAAATATTTTTTCACCCAATCTTGATGATACTTGGTGGTAATGATCAGTACACAAATCCAACTTGGCTCACCAAATTTTGTTCTTCTAGGTTGAAGCGTTCGTCTACAGTAGCAGTTTATATATTTAGGTTTCCCTCTGTTCTCTCCTATATAGATAGATGAATTTGGAACTCTAAATCCAACATGGTTTGTAGTAGCTCTTTGAATCTTGACAAAATAAAGGTGTTCTCAGTTTTGTCTCTATGGTTTGTTTCCTCTTCAAGTAGCCCTAGGCACAGACTGTGGAAAAGCACTTTCATTGAGATGGGTTGCCAATCTTCTAAGAAATTACAAGTTTCCGAAACACCAGCAAATATTTTTTCACCCAATCTTGATGATACTTGGTGGTAATGATCAGTACACAAATCCCACTTGGCTCACCAAATTTTGTTCTTCTAGGTTGAAGCGTTCGTCTACACTATCAGTTTTTATATATAGGTTTCTGTCTGTTCTCTCCTATATAGATAGATGAATTTGGAACTCTAAATCCAACATGGATTGTAGTAGCTCTTTGAAACTTGACAAAATAAAGGAGTTCTCAGGTTTGTCTCTATGGTTTGTTTCCTCTTCAAGTAGCCCTAGGCACAGACTGTGGAAAAGCACTTTCATTGAGAGGGGTTGCCAAGCTTTAAGAAATAACGAGTTTCTGAAATACCAGCAAATATTTTTTCACCCAATATTGATGATACTTGGTGGTAATGATCAGTACACAAATCCCACTTGGCTCACCAAATTTTGTTCTTCTAGGTTGAAGCGTTCGTCTACAGTAGCAGTTTTTATATTTAGGTTTCACTCTGTTCTGTCATATATAGATAGATGAATTTGGAACTCTAAATCCAACATGGTTTGTAGTAGCTCTTTGAAACTTGACAAAATAAAGGAGTTCTCAGTTTTGTCTCTATGGTTTCTTTCCTCTTCAAGTAGCCCTAGTCACAGACTGTGGAAAAGCACTTTCATGGAGAGGGGTTGCCAAGCTTCTAAGAAATTACGAGTTTCCGAAATACCACGAAATATTTTTTCACCCAATCTTGATGATACTTGGTGGTAATGATCAGTACACAAATCCCACTTGGCTCAACAAATTTTGTTCTTCTAGGTTGAAGCGTTCGTCTACAGTAGCAGTTTTTATATTTAGGTTTCCCTCTGTTCTCTCCTATATAGATAGATGAATTTGGAACTCTAAATCCAACATGGTTTGTAGTAGCTCTTTGAAACTTGACAAAATAAAGGAGTTCTCAGTTTTGTCTCTATGGTTTGTTTCCTCTTCAAGTAGCCCTAGGCACAGACTGTGGAAAAGCACTTTCATTGAGATGGGTTGCCAAGCTTCTAAGAAATAACGAGTTTATAAAATACCAGCAAATATTTTTTCACCCAATCTTGATCATACTTGGTGGTAATGATCAGTACACAAATCCCACTTGGCTCACCAATATTTGTTCTTCTAGGTTGAAGCGTTCGTCTACAATAGCAGTTTTCATATTTAGGTTTCCCTCTGTTCTCTCCTATATAGATAGATGAATTTTAACTCTAAATCCAACATGGTTTATAGTAGCTCTTTGAAACTTGACAAAATTAAGGAGTTCTCAGGTTCGTATCTATGGTTTGTTTCCTCTTCAAGTAGCCCTAGGCACAGACTGTGGAAAAGCACTTTCATTGAGAGGGGTTGCCAAGCTTCTAAGAAATAACGAGTTTCCGAAACACCAGCAAATATTTTTTCACCCAATCTTGATGATACTTAGTGGTAATGATCAGTACACAAATCCCTCTTGGCTCGCCAAATTTTGTTCTTCTAGTTTGAAGCGTTCGTCTACAGTAGCAGTTTTTATATTTAGGTTTCACTCTGTTCTCTCATATATAATTAGATGAATTTGGAACTCTAAATCCAACATGGTTTGTAGTAGCTCTTTGAAACTTGACAAAATAAAGGAGTTCTCAGTTTAGTCTCTATGGTTTCTTTCCTCTTCAAGTAGCCCTAGGCACAGACTGTGGAAAAGCAGTTTCATTGAGAGGGGTTGCCAAGCTTCTAAGAAATTACGAGTTTCCGAAACACCAGCAAATATTTTTTCACCCGATCTTGATGATACTTGGTGGAAATGATCAGTACACAAATCCCACTTGGCTCACCAAATTTTTTTCTTGTAGGTTGAAGCGTTCGTCTACAGTAGCAGTTTTTATATTTAGGTTTTCCTCTGTTCTCTCCTGTATAGATAGATGAATTTGGAACTCTAAATCCAACATGGTTTGTAGTAGCTCTTTGAAACTTGACAAAATAAAGGAGTTCTCAGTTTTGTCTCTATGGTTTCTTTCCTCTACAAGTAGCCCTAGTCACAGACTGTGGAAAAGCACATTCATTGAGAGGGGTTGCCAAGCTTCTAAGAAATTACGAGTTTCCGAAATACCAGCAAATATTTTTTCACCCAATCTTGATGATACTTGGTGGTAATGATCAGTACACAAATCCAACTTGGCTCCCCAAATTTTGTTCTTCTAGGTTGAAGCGTTCGTCTACAGTAGCAGTTTTTATATTTAGGTTTTCCTCTGTTCTCTCCTGTATAGATAGATGAATTTGGAACTCTAAATCCAACATGGTTTGTAGTAGCTCTTTGAATCTTGACAAAATAAAGGAGTTCTCAGTTTTGTCTCTATGGTTTGTTTCCTCTTCAAGTAGCCCTAGGCACAGACTGTGGAAAAGCAATTTCATTGAGATGGGTTGCCAATCTTCTAAGAAATTACAAGTTTCCGAAACACCAGCAAATATTTTTTCACCCAATCTTGATGATACTTGGTGGTAATGATCAGTACACAAATCCCACTTGGCTCACCAAATTTTGTTCTTCTAGGTTGAAGCGTTCGTCTACACTATCAGTTTATATATATAGGTTTCTGTCTGTTCTCTCCTATATAGATAGATGAATTTGGAACTCTAAATCCAACATGGATTGTAGTAGCTCTTTGAAACTTGACAAAATAAAGGAGTTCTCAGGTTTGTCTCTATGGTTTGTTTCCTCTTCAAGTAGCCCTAGGCACAGACTGTGGAAAAGCACTTTCATTGAGAGGGGTTGCCAAGCTTTAAGAAATAACGAGTTTCCGAAATACCAGCAAATATTTTTTCACCCAATATTGATGATACTTGGTGGTAATGATCAGTACACAAATCCCACTTGGCTCACCAAATTTTGTTCTTCTAGGTTGAAGCGTTCGTCTACAGTAGCAGTTTTTATATTTAGGTTTCACTCTGTTCTGTCATATATAGATAGATGAATTTGGAACTCTAAATCCAACATGGTTTGTAGTAGCTCTTTGAAACTTGACAAAATAAAGGAGTTCTCAGTTTTGTCTCTATGGTTTCTTTCCTCTTCAAGTAGCCCTAGTCACAGACTGTGGAAAAGCACTTTCATGGAGAGGGGTTGCCAAGCTTCTAAGAAATTACGAGTTTCCGAAATACCACGAAATATTTTTTCACCCAATCTTGATGATACTTGGTGGTAATGATCAGTACACAAATCCCACTTGGCTCAACAAATTTTGTTCTTCTAGGTTGAAGCGTTCGTCTACAGTAGCAGTTTTTATATTTAGGTTTCCCTCTGTTCTCTCCCATATAGATAGATGAATTTGGAACTCTAAATCCAACATGGTTTGTAGTAGCTTTTTGAAACTTGACAAAGTAAAGGAGTTCTCAGTTTTGTGTCTATGGTTTGTTTCCTCTTTAAGTAGCCCTAGGCACAGACTGTGGAAAGCACTTTCATTGAGATGGGTTGCCAAGCTTCTAAGAAATAACGAGTTTCTAAAATACCAGCAAATATTTTTTCACCCAATCTTGATGATACTTGTTGCTAATGATCAGTACACAAATCCCACTTGGCTCACCACGTTTTGTTCTTCTAGGTTGAAGCGTTCATCTACAGTAGCAGTTTTTATATTTAGGTTTCTCTCTGTTGTCTCCTATATAGATAGATGAATTTGGAACTCTAAATCCAACATGGTTTGTAGTAGCTCTTTGAAACTTGACAAAATAAAGGAGTTCTCAGTTTTGTCTCTATGGTTTGTTTCCTCTTCAAGTAGCCCTAGTCACAGACTGTGGAAAAGCACTTTCATGGAGAGGGGTTGCCAAGCTTCTAAGAAATTACGAGTTTCCGAAATACCAGCAAATATTTTTTCACCCAATCTTGATGATACTTGTTGGTAATGATCA
Source organism: Callospermophilus lateralis (assembly GCF_048772815.1). Lineage (NCBI taxonomy): Eukaryota > Metazoa > Chordata > Mammalia > Rodentia > Sciuridae > Callospermophilus > Callospermophilus lateralis. Next base: position 116,868 of record NW_027513440.1, read on the forward strand.
GTACACAGATCCCACTTGGCTCACCAAATTTTGTTCTTCTAGGTTGAAGCGTTCGTCTACAGTAGCAGTTTTTATATTTAGGTTTCACTCTGTGCTCTCAAATACAGATAGATGAATTTGGAACTCAAAATCCAACATGGTTTGTAGTAGCTCTTTGAAACTTGACAAAATAAAGGAGTTCTCAGTTTTGTCTCTATGGTTAGTTTCCTCTTCAATTAGCCCTAGGCACAGACTGTGGAAAAGCACTTTCATTGAGAGGGGTTGCCAAGCTTCTAAGAAATTACGAGTTTCCGAAAAACCAGCAAATATTTTTTCACCCAATCTTGATGATACTTGGTGGTAATGATCAGTACAAAAATCCCACTTGGCTCACCAAATTTTGTTCTTCTACGTTGAAGCGTTCGTCTACAGTAGCAGTTTTTATATTTAGGTTTCTCTCTGTTCTCTCCTATATAGATAGACGAATTTGGAACTCTAAATCCAACATGGATTGTAGTAGCTCTTTGAAACTTGACAAAATAAAGGTGTTCTCAGTTTTGTCTCTATGGTTTGTTTCCTCTTCAAGTAGCCCTAGGCACAGACTGTGGAAGCACTTTCATTGAGATGGGTTGCCAAGCTTCTAAGAAATAACGAGTTTCCATAATACCAGCAAATATTTTTTCACCCAATCTTGATGATACTTGGTGGTAATGATCAGTACACAAATCCAACTTGGCTCACCAAATTTTGTTCTTCTAGGTTGAAGCGTTCGTCTACAGTAGCAGTTTTTATATTTAGGTTTTCCTCTGTTCTCTCCTGTATAGATAGATGAATTTGGAACTCTAAATCCAACATGGTTTGTAGTAGCTCTTTGAATCTTGACAAAATAAAGGAGTTCTCAGTTTTGTCTCTATGGTTTGTTTCCTCTTCAAGTAGCCCTAGGCACAGACTGTGGAAAAGCAATTTCATTGAGATGGGTTGCCAATCTTCTAAGAAATTACAAGTTTCCGAAACACCAGCAAATATTTTTTCACCCAATCTTGATGATACTTGGTGGTAATGATCAGTACACAAATCCCACTTGGCTCACCAAATTTTGTTCTTCTAGGTTGAAGCGTTCGTCTACACTATCAGTTTATATATATAGGTTTCTGTCTGTTCTCTCCTATATAGATAGATGAATTTGGAACTCTAAATCCAACATGGATTGTAGTAGCTCTTTGAAACTTGACAAAATAAAGGAGTTCTCAGGTTTGTCTCTATGGTTTGTTTCCTCTTCAAGTAGCCCTAGGCACAGACTGTGGAAAAGCACTTTCATTGAGAGGGGTTGCCAAGCTTTAAGAAATAACGAGTTTCCGAAATACCAGCAAATATTTTTTCACCCAATATTGATGATACTTGGTGGTAATGATCAGTACACAAATCCCACTTGGCTCACCAAATTTTGTTCTTCTAGGTTGAAGCGTTCGTCTACAGTAGCAGTTTTTATATTTAGGTTTCACTCTGTTCTGTCATATATAGATAGATGAATTTGGAACTCTAAATCCAACATGGTTTGTAGTAGCTCTTTGAAACTTGACAAAATAAAGGAGTTCTCAGTTTTGTCTCTATGGTTTCTTTCCTCTTCAAGTAGCCCTAGTCACAGACTGTGGAAAAGCACTTTCATGGAGAGGGGTTGCCAAGCTTCTAAGAAATTACGAGTTTCCGAAATACCACGAAATATTTTTTCACCCAATCTTGATGATACTTGGTGGTAATGATCAGTACACAAATCCCACTTGGCTCAACAAATTTTGTTCTTCTAGGTTGAAGCGTTCGTCTACAGTAGCAGTTTTTATATTTAGGTTTCCCTCTGTTCTCTCCCATATAGATAGATGAATTTGGAACTCTAAATCCAACATGGTTTGTAGTAGCTTTTTGAAACTTGACAAAGTAAAGGAGTTCTCAGTTTTGTGTCTATGGTTTGTTTCCTCTTTAAGTAGCCCTAGGCACAGACTGTGGAAAGCACTTTCATTGAGATGGGTTGCCAAGCTTCTAAGAAATAACGAGTTTCTAAAATACCAGCAAATATTTTTTCACCCAATCTTGATGATACTTGTTGCTAATGATCAGTACACAAATCCCACTTGGCTCACCACGTTTTGTTCTTCTAGGTTGAAGCGTTCATCTACAGTAGCAGTTTTTATATTTAGGTTTCTCTCTGTTGTCTCCTATATAGATAGATGAATTTGGAACTCTAAATCCAACATGGTTTGTAGTAGCTCTTTGAAACTTGACAAAATAAAGGAGTTCTCAGTTTTGTCTCTATGGTTTGTTTCCTCTTCAAGTAGCCCTAGTCACAGACTGTGGAAAAGCACTTTCATGGAGAGGGGTTGCCAAGCTTCTAAGAAATTACGAGTTTCCGAAATACCAGCAAATATTTTTTCACCCAATCCTGATGATACTTGTTGGTAATGATCAGTACACAGATCCCACTTGGCTCACCAAATTTTGTTCTTCTAGGTTGAAGCGTTCGTCTACAGTAGCAGTTTTTATATTTAGGTTTCACTCTGTGCTCTCAAATACAGATAGATGAATTTGGAACTCAAAATCCAACATGGTTTGTAGTAGCTCTTTGAAACTTGACAAAATAAAGGAGTTCTCAGTTTTGTCTCTATGGTTAGTTTCCTCTTCAATTAGCCCTAGGCACAGACTGTGGAAAAGCACTTTCATTGAGAGGGGTTGCCAAGCTTCTAAGAAATTACGAGTTTCCGAAAAACCAGCAAATATTTTTTCACCCAATCTTGATGATACTTGGTGGTAATGATCAGTACAAAAATCCCACTTGGCTCACCAAATTTTGTTCTTCTACGTTGAAGCGTTCGTCTACAGTAGCAGTTTTTATATTTAGGTTTCTCTCTGTTCTCTCCTATATAGATAGACGAATTTGGAACTCTAAATCCAACATGGATTGTAGTAGCTCTTTGAAACTTGACAAAATAAAGGTGTTCTCAGTTTTGTCTCTATGGTTTGTTTCCTCTTCAAGTAGCCCTAGGCACAGACTGTGGAAGCACTTTCATTGAGATGGGTTGCCAAGCTTCTAAGAAATAACGAGTTTCCATAATACCAGCAAATATTTTTTCACCCAATCTTGATGATACTTGGTGGTAATAATCAGTACACAAATCCCACTTGGCACACCCAATTTTGTTCTTCTACGTTGAAGCGTTCGTCTACAGAGGCAGTTTTTATATTTAGGTTTCACTCGGTTCTCTCATATATGGAAACATGAATTTGGAACTCTACATCCACATGGTTTGTAGTAGCTTTTTGAAACTTGACAAAATAAAGGAGTTCTCAGTTTTGTCTCTATGGTTTGTTTCCTCTTCAAGTAGCCCTAGTCACAGACTGTGGAAAAGCACTTTCATGGAGAGGGGTTGACAAGCTTCTAAGAAATTACGAGTTTCCGAAATACCAGCAAATATTTTTTCACCCAATCTTGATGATACTTGGTGGTAATGATCAGTACACAAATCCCACTTGGCTCACCAAATTTTGTTCTTCTAGGTTGAAGCGTTCGTCTACAGTAGCAGTTTTTATATTTAGGTTTCCCTCTGTGCTCTCAAATATAGATAGATGAATTTGGAACTCTAAATCCAACATGGTTTGTAGTAGCTCTGTGAATCTTGAGAAAATAAAGAGTTCTGACATTTGTCTCTATGGTTTGTTTCCTCTTCAAGTATCCCTAGGCACAGACTGTAGAAAAGCACTTTCATTGATAGGGGTTGCCAAGCTTCTAAGAAATAAAGAGTTTCCGATATACCAGCAAATATTTTTTCACCCAATCTTGATGATACTTGGTGGTAATGATCAGTACACAGATCCCACTTGGCTCACCAAATTTTGTTCTTCTAGGTTGAAGCGTTCGTCTACAGTAGCAGTTTTTATATTTAGGTTTCCCTCTGTGCTCTCAAATATAGATAGATGAATTTGGAACTCTAAATCCAACATGGTTTGTAGTAGCTCTTTGAAACTTGACAAAATAAAGGAGTTCTGAGTCTTGTCTCTATGGTTTGTTTCCTCTTCAAGTAGCCCTAGGCACAGACTGTGGAAAAGCACTTTCATTGAGAGGGGTTGCGAAGCTTCTAAGGAATAACGAGTTTCCGAAATACCAGCAATTATTTTTTCACCCAATCTTGATGATACTTGTTGCTAATGATCAGTACACAAATCCCACTTGGCTCACCAAATTTTGTTCTTCTAGGTTGAAGCGTTCGTCTACAGAAGCAGTTTTTATATTTAGGTTTCTCTCTGTTCTCTCCTATATAGATAGATGAATTTGGAACTCTAAATCCAACATGGTTTGTAGTAGCTCTTTGAAACTTGACAGAATAAAGGAGTTCTCAGTTTTGTCTCTATGGTTTGTTTTCTCTTCAAGTAGCCCTAGGCACAGACTGTGGAAGCACTTTCATTGAGATGGGTTGCCAAGCTTCTAAGAAATAACGAGTTTCCAAAATACCAGCAAATATTTTTTCACCCAATCTTGATGATACTTGGTGGTAATGATCAGTACAAAATTCCCACTTGGCTCACCAAATTTTGTTCTTCTAGGTTGAAGCGTTCCTCTACAGTAGCAGTTTTTATATTTAGGTTTCCCTCTGTTCTCTCCTGTATAGATAAATGAATTTGGAACTCAAAATCCCACATGGTTTGTAGTAGCTCTTTGAAACTTGACAAAATACAGGAGTTCTCAGTTTTGTCTCTATGGATTGTTTCCTCTTCAATTAGCCCTAGGCACTGACTGTGGAAAAGCACTTTCATTGAGAGGGGTTGCCAAACGTCTAAGAAATAAAGAGTTTCCGATATACCAGCAAATATTTTTTCACCCAATCTTGATGATACTTGGTGGTAATGATCAGTACACAAATCCCCCTTGGCTCACCAAATTTTGTTCTTCTAGGTTGAAGCGTTCGTCTAAAGTAGCAGTTTTTATATTTAGTTTTCCCTCTGTTCTCTCCTATATGGATAGATGAATTTGGAACTATGAATCCAACATGGTTTGTAGTAGCTCTTTGAAACTTGACAAAAAAAAGGAGTTCTCAGTTTTGTCTGTATGGTTTGTTTCCTCTTCAAGTAGCCCTAGGCACAGACTGTGGAAGCACTTTCATTGAGATGGGTTGCCAAGCTTCTAAGAAATAACGAGTTTCCAAAATACCAGCAAATATTTTTTCACCCAATATTGATGATACTTGGTGGTAATGATCAGTACCCAAATCCCACTTGGCTCACCCAATTTGGTTCTTCTACGTTGAAGCGTTCGTCGACAGGAGCAGTTTTTATATTTAGGTTTCACTCCGTTCTCTCATATATAGAAACATGAATTTGGAACTCTACATCCAACATGGTTTGTAGTAGCTTTTTGAAACTTGACAAAATAAAGGAGTTCTCAGTTTTGACTCTATGGTTTGTTTCCTCTTCAAGTAGCCCTAGTCACAGACTGTGGAAAAGCACTTTCGTGGAGAGGGTTTTCCAAGCTTCTAAGAAATTAAGAGTTTCCGAAATACCAGCAAATATTTTTTCACCCAATCTTGATGATACTTGGTGGTAATGATCAGTACACAAACCCCACTTGGCTCACCAAATTTTGTTCTTCTAGGTTGAAGCGTTCGTCTACAGGAGCAGTTTTTATATTTAGGTTTCCCTCTGTTCTCTCCTGTATAGATAGATGAATTTGGAACTCTATATCCAACATGGATTGTAGTAGCTCTTTGAAACTTGACAAAATAAAGGAGTTCTCAGTTTTGTCTCTATGGTTTGTTTCCTCTTCAAGTAGCCCTAGGCGCAGACTGTGGAAGCACTTTCATTGAGATGGGTTGCCAAGCTTCTAAGAAATAACGAGTTTCCAAAATACCAGCAAATATTTTTTCACCCAATCTTGATGATACTTGGTGGTAATGATCAGTACACAAATCCCACTTGGCTCACCCAATTTTGTTCTTCTACTTTGAAACGTTCGTCTACAGGAGCAGTTTTTATATTTAGGTTTCACTCGGTTCTCTCATATATAGAAACATGAATTTGGAACTCTAAATCCAACATGGTTTTTAGTAGCTTTTTGAAACTTGACAAAATAAAGGAGTTCTCAGTTTTGTCTCTATGGTTTGTTTCCTCTTCAAGTATCCCTAGTCACAGACTGTGGAAAAGCACTTTCATTGAGAGGGGTTGCCAAGCTTCTAAGAAATTACGAGTTTCCGAAATACCAGCAAATATTTTTTCACCCAATCTTGATGATACTTGGTGGTAATGATCAGTACACAAATCCCACTTGGCTCACCAAATTTTGTTCTTCTAGGTTGAAGCGTTCGTCTACAGTAGCAGTTTTTATATTTAGGTTTCACTCTGTTCTCTCATATATAGATAGATGAATTTTTAACTCTAAATCCAACATGGTTTGTAGTAGCTCTTTGAAACTTGAAAAAATAAAGGAGTTCTCAGTTTTGTCTCTATGGTTTGTTTCCTCTTTAAGTAGCCCTAGGCACAGACTGTGGAAAAACACTTTCATTGAGAGGGGTTGCCAAGCTTCTAAGAAATTACGAGTTTCTGAAATACCAGCAAATATTTTTTCACCCAATCTGGACGATACTTGGTGGTAATGATCAGTTCTCAAATCCCACTTGGCTCACCAAATTTTGTTCTTCTAGGTTGAAGCGTTCGTCTACAGTAGCAGTTTTTATATTTAGGTTTCACTCTGTTCTCTCCTATATAGATAGATGAATTTGGAACTCTAAATCCAACATGGTTTGTATTAGCTCTTTGAAACTTGACAAAATAAAGGAGTTCTGAGTTTTGTCTGTGTGGTTTGTTTCCTCTTCATGTAGCCCTAGGCACAGACTGTGGAAAAGCACTTTCATTGAGAGGGGTTGCCAAGCTTCTAAGAAATAACGATTTTCCGAAATACCGGCAAATACTTTTTCACAAAATCTTGATGATACTTGGTGGTAATTATCAGTACACATATCCAACTTGGCTCACCAAATTTTGTTCTTCTACGTTGAAGCGTTCGTCTACAGGAGCAGTTTTTATATTTAGGTTTCACTCGGTTCTCTCATATACAGAAACATGAATTTGGAACTCTAAATCCAACATGGTTTGTAGTAGCTTTTTGAAACTTGACAAAATAAAGCAGTTCTCAATTTTGTCTCTATGATTTGTTTCCTCTTCAAGTAGCCCTAGTAACAGACTGTGGAAAAGCACTTTCATGGAGAGGGGTTGCCAAGCTTCTAAGAAATTACTAGTTTCCGAAATACCAGCAAATATTTGTTCACCCAATCTTGATGATACTTGGTGGTAATGATTAGTACACAGATCCCACTTGGCTCACCAAATTTTGTTCTTCTAGGTTGAAGCGTTCGTCTACAGTAGAAGTTTTTATATTTAGGTTTCTCTCTGTTCTCTCCTATATAGATAGATGAATTTGGAACTCTAAATCCAACATGGATTGTAGTAGCTCTTTGAAACTTGACAAAATAAAGGAGTTCTCAGTTTTGTCTCTATCGTTTGTTTCCTCTTCAAGTAGCCCTAAGCACAGACTGTGGAAGCACTTTCATTGAGATGGGTTGCCAAGCTTCTAAGAAATAACGAGTTTCCAAAATACCAGCAAATATTTTTTCACCCAATCTTGATGATACTTGGTGGTAATGATCAGTACACAAATCCCACATGGCTCACCCAACTTTGTTCTTCTACGTTGAATCGTTCGTCTACAGGAGCAGTTTTTATATTTAGGTTTCACTCGGTTCTCTCATATATAGAAACATGAATTTGGAACTCTACATCCAACATGGTTTGTAGTAGCTTTTTGAAACGTGACAAAATAAAGGAGTTCACAGTTTTGTCTCTATGGTATGTTTCCTCTTCATGTAGCCCTAGTCACAGACTGTGGAAAAGCACTTTCATTGAGAGGGGTTGCCAAGCTTCTAAGAAATTATGAGTTTCCGAAAAACCAGCAAATATTTTTTCACCCAATCTTGATGATACTTGGTGGTAATGATCAGTACACAAATCCCACTTGGCTCACCAAATTTTGTTCTTCTAGGTTGAAGCGTTCGTCTACAGTAGCAGTTTTTATATTTAGGTTTCCCTATGTTCTCTCCTGTATAGATAGATGAATTTGAAACTCTAAATCCAACATGGATTGTAGTAGCTCTTCGAAACTTGACAAAATAAAGGAGTTCTCAGTTTTGTCTCTATGGTTTGTTTCCTCTTCAAGTAGCCCTAGGCAAAACTGTGGAAGCACTTTCATTGAGATGGGTTGCCAGGCTTCTAAGAAATAACGAGTTTCCAAAATACCAGCAAATATTTTTTCACCTAATATTGATGATACTTGGTGGTAATGATCAGTACAAAATTTCCACTTGGCTCACCAAATTTTGTTCTTCTAGGTTGAAGCGTTCGTCTACAGTAGCAGTTTTTATATTTAGGTTTCCCTCTGTTCTCTCCTGTATAGATAGATGTATTTGGAACTCAAAATCCCACATGGTTTGTAGTAGCTCTTTGAAACTTGACAAAATAAAGGAGTTCTCAGTTTTGTCTCTATGGATTGTTTCCTCTTCAATTAGCCCTAGGCAATGACTGTGGAAAAGCACTTTCATAGAGAGGGGTTTCCAAACTTCTGAGAAATAAAGAGTTTCCGAAATACCAGCAAATATTTTTTCACCCAATCTTGATGATACTTGGTGCTAATGATCAGTACACAAATCCTCCTTGGCTCACCAAATTTTGTTCTTCTAGGTTGAAGCGTTCGTCTACAGTAGCATTTATTATATTTAGTTTTCCCTCTGTTCTCTCCTATATAGATAGATGAATTTGGAACTATGAATCCAACATGGTTTGTAGTAGCTCTTTGAAACTTGACAACATAAAGGAGTTCTCAGTTTTGTCTCTATGGTTTGTTTCCTCTTCAAGTAGCCCTAGGCACAGACTGTGGAAGCACTTTCATTGAGATGGGTTGCCAAGCTTCTAAGAAATAACGAGTTTCCAAAATACCAGCAAATATTTTTTCACCCAATCTTGATGATACTTGGTGGTAATGATCAGTACCCAAATCCCACTTGGCTCACCCAATTTGGTTCTTCTACGTTGAAGCGTTCGTCTACAGGAGCAGTTTTTATATTTAGGTTTCACTCGGTTCTGTCATATATAGAAACATGAATTTGGAACTCTACATCCAACATGGTTTGTAGTAGCTTTTTGAAACTTGACAAAATAAAGGAGTTCTCAGTTTTGACTCTATGGTTTGTTTCCTCTTCAAGTAGCCCTAGTCACAGACTGTGGAAAAGCACTTTCATGGAGAGGGTTTGCCAAGCTTCTAAGAAATTACGAGTTTCCGAAATACCAGCAAATATTTTTTCACCCAATCTTGATGATACTTGGTGGTAATGATCAGTACCCAAATCCCACTTGGCTCACCCAATTTGGTTCTTCTACGTTGAAGCGTTCGTCTACAGGAGCAGTTTTTATATTTAGGTTTCCCTCTGTTCTCTCCTGTATAGATAGATGAATTTGGAACTCTAAATCCAACATGGATTGTAGTAGCTCTTTGAAACTTGACAAAATAAAAGAGTCCTCAGTTTTGTCTCAATGGTTTGTTTCCTTTTCAAGTAGCCCTAGGCACAGACTGTGGAAGCACTTTCATTGAGATGGGTTGCCAAGCTTCTAAGAAATAACGAGTTTCCAAAATACCAGCAAATAATTTTTCACCCAATCTTGATGATACTTGGTGGTAAAGATCAGTACACAAATCCCACTTGGCTCACCCAATTTTGTTCTTCTACTTTGAAATGTTCGTCTACAGGAGCAGTTTTTATATTTAGGTTTCACTCGGTTCTCTCATATATAGAAACATGTATTTGGAACTCTAAATCCAACATGCTTTTTAGTAGCTTTTTGAAACTTGACAAAATAAAGGAGTTCTCTGTTTTGTCTCTATGGTTTGTTTCCTCTTCAAGTAGCCCTAGTCACAGACTGTGGAAAAGCACTTTCATTGAGAGGGGTTGCCAAGCTTCTAAGAAATAACGGGTTTCCAAAATACCAGCAAATATTTTTTCATCCAATCTTGATGATACTTGGTGGTAATGATCAGTACAAAATTCCCACTTGGCTCGCCAAATTTTGTTCTTCTAGGTTGAAGCGTTCGTCTACAGTAGCTGTTTTTATATTTAGGTTTCCCTCTGTTCTCTCCTGTATAGATAGATGAATTTGGAACTCTAAATCCCACATGGTTTGTAGTAGCTCTTTGAAACTTGACAAAATAAAGGAGTTCTCACTTTTGTCTCTATGGATTGTTTCCTCTTCAATTAGCCCTAGGCACACACTGTGGAAAAGCACTTTCATTGAAGGGTTGCCAAGCTTCTAAGAAATAAAGAGTTTCCGAAATACCAGCAAATATTTTTTCACCCTATCTTGACGATACTTGGTGGTAATGATCCGTACACAAATCCCACTTGGCTCACCAAATTTTGTTCTAGGTTGATGCGTTCATCTACAGTAGATGTTTTTATATTTAGGTTTCACTCTGTTCTCTCATATATAGATAGATGAATTTGGAACTCAAAATCCAACATGGTTTGTATTAGCTCTTTGAAACTTCACAAAATAAAGGAGTTCTGAGATTTGTCTGTATGGTTTGTTTCCTCTTCATGTAGCCCTAGGCACAGACTGTGGAAAAGCACTTTCATTGAGAGGGGTTGCCAAGCTTCTAAGAAATAACGATTTTCCGAAATACCAGCAAATATTTTTTCACAAAATCTTGATGATACTTGGTGGTAATTATCAGTACACAAATCCCACTTGGCTCACCAAATTTTGTTCTTCTAGGTTGAAGCGTTCGTCTACAGGAGCAGTTTTTATATTTAGGTTTCACTCGGTTCTCTCATATATAGAAACATGAATTTGGAACTCTAAATCCAACATGGTTTGTAGTAGCTTTTTGAAACTTGACAAAATAAAGCAGTTCTCAATTTTGTCCCTATGATTTGTTTCCTCTTCAAGTAGCCCTAGTCACAGACTGTGGAAAAGCACTTTCATGGAGAGGGGTTGCCAAGCTTCTAAGAAATTACGAGTTTCCGAAATACCAGGAAATATTTTTTCACCCAATCTTGATGATACTTGGTGGTAATGATGAGTACACAAATCCCAATTGGCTCACCAAATTTTGTTCTTCTAGGTTGAAACGTTCGTCTACAGTAGCGGTTTTTATATTTAGGTTTCCCTCTGGTCTCTCCTGTATAGATAGATGAATTTGGAACTCTAAATCCAACATGGTTTGTAGTAGCTCTTTGAAACTTGACAAAATAAAGGAGTTCTCAGTTTTGTCTCAATGGATTGTTTCCTCTTCAATTCGCCCTAGGGACACACTGTGGAAAAGCACTTTCATTGAGAGGGGTTGCCAAGCTTCTAAGAAATTACGAGTTTCCGAAACACCAGCAAATATTTTTTCACCCGATCTTGATGATACTTGGTGGAAATGATCAGTACACAAATCCCACTTGGCTCACCAAATTTTTTTCTTGTAGGTTGAAGCGTTCGTCTACAGTAGCAGTTTTTATATTTAGGTTTTCCTCTGTTCTCTCCTGTATAGATAGATGAATTTGGAACTCTAAATCCAACATGGTTTGTAGTAGCTCTTTGAAACTTGACAAAATAAAGGAGTTCTCAGTTTTGTCTCTATGGTTTCTTTCCTCTACAAGTAGCCCTAGTCACAGACTGTGGAAAAGCACATTCATTGAGAGGGGTTGCCAAGCTTCTAAGAAATTACGAGTTTCCGAAATACCAGCAAATATTTCTTCACCCAATCTTGATGATACTTGGTGGTAATGATCAGTACACAAATCCAACTTGGCTCACCAAATTTTGTTCTTCTAGGTTGAAGCGTTCGTCTACAGTAGCAGTTTTTATATTTAGGTTTTCCTCTGTTCTCTCCTGTATAGATAGATGAATTTGGAACTCTAAATCCAACATGGTTTGTAGTAGCTCTTTGAATCTTGACAAAATAAAGGAGTTCTCAGTTTTGTCTCTATGGTTTGTTTCCTCTTCAAGTAGCCCTAGGCACAGACTGTGGAAAAGCACTTTCATTGAGATGGGTTGCCAATCTTCTAAGAAATTACAAGTTTCCGAAACACCAGCAAATATTTTTTCACCCAATCTTGATGATACTTGGTGGTAATGATCAGTACACAAATCCCACTTGGCTCACCAAATTTTGTTCTTCTAGGTTGAAGCGTTCGTCTACACTATCAGTTTATATATATAGGTTTCTGTCTGTTCTCTCCTATATAGATAGATGAATTTGGAACTCTAAATCCAACATGGATTGTAGTAGCTCTTTGAAACTTGACAAAATAAAGGAGTTCTCAGGTTTGTCTCTATGGTTTGTTTCCTCTTCAAGTAGCCCTAGGCACAGACTGTGGAAAAGCACTTTCATTGAGAGGGGTTGCCAAGCTTTAAGAAATAACGAGTTTCCGAAATACCAGCAAATATTTTTTCACCCAATATTGATGATACTTGGTGGTAATGATCAGTACACAAATCCCACTTGGCTCACCAAATTTTGTTCTTCTAGGTTGAAGCGTTCGTCTACAGTAGCAGTTTTTATATTTAGGTTTCACTCTGTTCTGTCATATATAGATAGATGAATTTGGAACTCTAAATCCAACATGGTTTGTAGTAGCTCTTTGAAACTTGACAAAATAAAGGAGTTCTCAGTTTTGTCTCTATGGTTTCTTTCCTCTTCAAGTAGCCCTAGTCACAGACTGTGGAAAAGCACTTTCATGGAGAGGGGTTGCCAAGCTTCTAAGAAATTACGAGTTTCTGAAATACCACGAAATATTTTTCACCCAATCTTGATGATACTTGGTGGTAATGATCAGTACACAAATCCCACTTGGCTCAACAAATTTTGTTCTTCTAGGTTGAAGCGTTCGTCTACAGTAGCAGTTTTTATATTTAGGTTTCCCACTGTTCTCTCCTATATAGATAGATGAATTTGGAACTCTAAATCCAACATGGTTTGTAGTAGCTTTTTGAAACTTGACAAAATAAAGGAGTTCTCAGTTTTGTGTCTATGGTTTGTTTCCTCTTTAAGTAGCCCTAGGCACAGACTGTGGAAAGCACTTTCATTGAGATGGGTTGCCAAGCTTCTAAGAAATAACGAGTTTCTAAAATACCAGCAAATATTTTTTCACCCAATCTTGATGATACTTGTTGCTAATGATCAGTACACAAATCCCACTTGGCTCACCACGTTTTGTTCTTCTAGGTTGAAGCGTTCATCTACAGTAGCAGTTTTTATATTTAGGTTTCTCTCTGTTGTCTCCTATATAGATAGATGAATTTGGAACTCTAAATCCAACATGGTTTGTAGTAGCTCTTTGAAACTTGACAAAATAAAGGAGTTCTCAGTTTTGTCTCTATGGTTTGTTTCCTCTTCAAGTAGCCCTAGTCACAGACTGTGGAAAAGCACTTTCATGGAGAGGGGTTGCCAAGCTTCTAAGAAATTACGAGTTTCCGAAATACCAGCAAATATTTTTTCACCCAATCTTGATGATACTTGTTGGTAATGATCAGTACACAGATCCCACTTGGCTCACCAAATTTTGTTCTTCTAGGTTGAAGCGTTCGTCTACAGTAGCAGTTTTTATATTTAGGTTTCACTCTGTGCTCTCAAATACAGATAGATGAATTTGGAACTCAAAATCCAACATGGTTTGTAGTAGCTCTTTGAAACTTGACAAAACAAAGGAGTTCTCAGTTTTGTCTCTATGGTTAGTTTCCTCTTCAATTAGCCCTAGGCACAGACTGTGGAAAAGCACTTTCATTGAGAGGGGTTGCCAAGCTTCTAAGAAATTACGAGTTTCCGAAAAACCAGCAAATATTTTTTCACCCAATCTTGATGATACTTGGTGGTAATGATCAGTACAAAAATCCCACTTGGCTCACCAAATTTTGTTCTTCTACGTTGAAGCGTTCGTCTACAGTAGCAGTTTTTATATTTAGGTTTCTCTCTGTTCTCTCCTATATAGATAGACGAATTTGGAACTCTAAATCCAACATGGATTGTAGTAGCTCTTTGAAACTTGACAAAATAAAGGTGTTCTCAGTTTTGTCTCTATGGTTTGTTTCCTCTTCAAGTAGCCCTAGGCACAGACTGTGGAAGCACTTTCATTGAGATGGGTTGCCAAGCTTCTAAGAAATAACGAGTTTCCATAATACCAGCAAATATTTTTTCACCCAATCTTGATGATACTTGGTGGTAATAATCAGTACACAAATCCCACTTGGCACACCCAATTTTGTTCTTCTACGTTGAAGCGTTCGTCTACAGAGGCAGTTTTTATATTTAGGTTTCACTCGGTTCTCTCATATATGGAAACATGAATTTGGAACTCTACATCCACATGGTTTGTAGTAGCTTTTTGAAACTTGACAAAATAAAGGAGTTCTCAGTTTTGTCTCTATGGTTTGTTTCCTCTTCAAGTAGCCCTAGTCACAGACTGTGGAAAAGCACTTTCATGGAGAGGGGTTGACAAGCTTCTAAGAAATTACGAGTTTCCGAAATACCAGCAAATATTTTTTCACCCAATCTTGATGATACTTGGTGGTAATGATCAGTACACAAATCCCACTTGGCTCACCAAATTTTGTTCTTCTAGGTTGAAGCGTTCGTCTACAGTAGCAGTTTTTATATTTAGGTTTCCCTCTGTGCTCTCAAATATAGATAGATGAATTTGGAACTCTAAATCCAACATGGTTTGTAGTAGCTCTGTGAATCTTGACAAAATAAAGAGTTCTGACATTTGTCTCTATGGTTTGTTTCCTCTTCAAGTAGCCCTAGGCACAGACTGTAGAAAAGCACTTTCATTGATAGGGGTTGCCAAGCTTCTAAGAAATAAAGAGTTTCCGATATACCAGCAAATATTTTTTCACCCAATCTTGATGATACTTGGTGGTAATGATCAGTACACAGATCCCACTTGGCTCACCAAATTTGTTCTTCTAGGTTGAAGCGTTCGTCTACAGTAGCAGTTTTTATATTTAGGTTTCCTCTGTGCTCTCAAATATAGATAGATGAATATGGAACTCTAAATCCAACATGGTTTGTAGTAGCTCTTTGAAACTTGACAAAATAAAGGAGTTCTGAGTCTTGTCTCTATGGTTTGTTTCCTCTTCAAGTAGCCCTAGGCACAGACTGTGGAAAAGCACTTTCATTGAGAGGGGTTGCGAAGCTTCTAAGGAATAACGAGTTTCCGAAATACCAGCAATTATTTTTTCACCCAATCTTGATGATACTTGTTGCTAATGATCAGTACACAAATCCCACTTGGCTCACCAAATTTTGTTCTTCTAGGTTGAAGCGTTCGTCTACAGAAGCAGTTTTTATATTTAGGTTTCTCTCTGTTCTCTCCTATATAGATAGATGAATTTGGAACTCTAAATCCAACATGGTTTGTAGTAGCTCTTTGAAACTTGACAAAATAAAGGAGTTCTCAGTTTTGTCTCTATGGTTTGTTTTCTCTTCAAGTAGCCCTAGGCACAGACTGTGGAAGCACTTTCATTGAGATGGGTTGCCAAGCTTCTAAGAAATAACGAGTTTCCAAAATACCAGCAAATATTTTTTCACCCAATCTTGATGATACTTGGTGGTAATGATCAGTACAAAATTCCCACTTGGCTCACCAAATTTTGTTCTTCTAGGTTGAAGCGTTCCTCTACAGTAGCAGTTTTTATATTTAGGTTTCCCTCTGTTCTCTCCTGTATAGATAAATGAATTTGGAACTCAAAATCCCACATGGTTTGTAGTAGCTCTTTGAAACTTGACAAAATACAGGAGTTCTCAGTTTTGTCTCTATGGATTGTTTCCTCTTCAATTAGCCCTAGGCACTGACTGTGGAAAAGCACTTTCATTGAGAGGGGTTGCCAAACGTCTAAGAAATAAAGAGTTTCCGATATACCAGCAAATATTTTTTCACCCAATCTTGATGATACTTGGTGGTAATGATCAGTACACAAATCCCCCTTGGCTCACCAAATTTTGTTCTTCTAGGTTGAAGCGTTCGTCTAAAGTAGCAGTTTTTATATTTAGTTTTCCCTCTGTTCTCTCCTATATGGATAGATGAATTTGGAACTATGAATCCAACATGGTTTGTAGTAGCTCTTTGAAACTTGACAAAAAAAAGGAGTTCTCAGTTTTGTCTGTATGGTTTGTTTCCTCTTCAAGTAGCCCTAGGCACAGACTGTGGAAGCACTTTCATTGAGATGGGTTGCCAAGCTTCTAAGAAATAACGAGTTTCCAAAATACCAGCAAATATTTTTTCACCCAATATTGATGATACTTGGTGGTAATGATCAGTACCCAAATCCCACTTGGCTCACCCAATTTGGTTCTTCTACGTTGAAGCGTTCGTCGACAGGAGCAGTTTTTATATTTAGGTTTCACTCCGTTCTCTCATATATAGAAACATGAATTTGGAACTCTACATCCAACATGGTTTGTAGTAGCTTTTTGAAACTTGACAAAATAAAGGAGTTCTCAGTTTTGACTCTATGGTTTGTTTCCTCTTCAAGTAGCCCTAGTCACAGACTGTGGAAAAGCACTTTCGTGGAGAGGGTTTTCCAAGCTTCTAAGAAATTAAGAGTTTCCGAAATACCAGCAAATATTTTTTCACCCAATCTTGATGATACTTGGTGGTAATGATCAGTACACAAACCCCACTTGGCTCACCAAATTTTGTTCTTCTAGGTTGAAGCGTTCGTCTACAGGAGCAGTTTTTATATTTAGGTTTCCCTCTGTTCTCTCCTGTATAGATAGATGAATTTGAAACTCTATATCCAACATGGATTGTAGTAGCTCTTTGAAACTTGACAAAATAAAGGAGTTCTCAGTTTTGTCTCTATGGTTTGTTTCCTCTTCAAGTAGCCCTAGGCGCAGACTGTGGAAGCACTTTCATTGAGATGGGTTGCCAAGCTTCTAAGAAATAACGAGTTTCCAAAATACCAGCAAATATTTTTTCACCCAATCTTGATGATACTTGGTGGTAATGATCAGTACACAAATCCCACTTGGCTCACCCAATTTTGTTCTTCTACTTTGAAACGTTCGTCTACAGGAGCAGTTTTTATATTTAGGTTTCACTCGGTTCTCTCATATATAGAAACATGAATTTGGAACTCTAAATCCAACATGGTTTTTAGTAGCTTTTTGAAACTTGACAAAATAAAGGAGTTCTCAGTTTTGTCTCTATGGTTTGTTTCCTCTTCAAGTATCCCTAGTCACAGACTGTGGAAAAGCACTTTCATTGAGAGGGGTTGCCAAGCTTCTAAGAAATTACGAGTTTCCGAAATACCAGCAAATATTTTTTCACCCAATCTTGATGATACTTGGTGGTAATGATCAGTACACAAATCCCACTTGGCTCACCAAATTTTGTTATTCTAGGTTGAAGCGTTCGTCTACAGTAGCAGTTTTTATATTTAGGTTTCACTCTGTTCTCTCATATATAGATAGATGAATTTTTAACTCTAAATCCAACATGGTTTGTAGTAGCTCTTTGAAACTTGAAAAAATAAAGGAGTTCTCAGTTTTGTCTCTATGGTTTGTTTCCTCTTTAAGTAGCCCTAGGCACAGACTGTGAAAAACACTTTCATTGAGAGGGGTTGCCAAGCTTCTAAGAAATTACGAGTTTCTGAAATACCAGCAAATATTTTTTCACCCAATCTGGACGATACTTGGTGGTAATGATCAGTTCTCAAATCCCACTTGGCTCACCAAATTTTGTTCTTCTAGGTTGAAGCGTTCGTCTACAGTAGCAGTTTTTATATTTAGGTTTCACTCTGTTCTCTCCTATATAGATAGATGAATTTGGAACTCTAAATCCAACATGGTTTGTATTAGCTCTTTGAAACTTGACAAAATAAAGGAGTTCTGAGTTTTGTCTGTGTGGTTTGTTTCCTCTTCATGTAGCCCTAGGCACAGACTGTGGAAAAGCACTTTCATTGAGAGGGGTTGCCAAGCTTCTAAGAAATAACGATTTTCCGAAATACCGGCAAATACTTTTTCACAAAATCTTGATGATACTTGGTGGTAATTATCAGTACATATATCCAACTTGGCTCACCAAATTTTGTTCTTCTACGTTGAAGCGTTCGTCTACAGGAGCAGTTTTTATATTTAGGTTTCACTCGGTTCTCTCATATACAGAAACATGAATTTGGAACTCTAAATCCAACATGGTTTGTAGTAGCTTTTTGAAACTTGACAAAATAAAGCAGTTCTCAATTTTGTCTCTATGATTTGTTTCCTCTTCAAGTAGCCCTAGTAACAGACTGTGGAAAAGCACTTTCATGGAGAGGGGTTGCCAAGCTTCTAAGAAATTACTAGTTTCCGAAATACCAGCAAATATTTGTTCACCCAATCTTGATGATACTTGGTGGTAATGATTAGTACACAGATCCCACTTGGCTCACCAAATTTTGTTCTTCTAGGTTGAAGCGTTCGTCTACAGTAGAAGTTTTTATATTTAGGTTTCTCTCTGTTCTCTCCCTATATAGATAGATGAATTTGGAACTCTAAATCCAACATGGATTGTAGTAGCTCTTTGAAACTTGACAAAATAAAGGAGTTCTCAGTTTTGTCTCTATCGTTGTTTCCTCTTCAAGTAGCCCTAAGCACAGACTGTGGAAGCACTTTCATTTGAGATGGGTTGCCAAGCTTCTAAGAAATAACGAGTTTCCAAAATACCAGCAAATATTTTTTCACCCAATCTTGATGATACTTGGTGGTAATGATCAGTACACAAATCCCACATGGCTCACCCAACTTTGTTCTTCTACGTTGAATCGTTCGTCTACAGGAGCAGTTTTTATATTTAGGTTTCACTCGGTTCTCTCATATATAGAAACATGAATTTGGTACTCTACTTCCAACATGGTTTGTAGTAGCTTTTGAAACGTGACAAAATAAAGGAGTTCACAGTTTTGTCTCTATGGTATGTTTCCTCTTCATGTAGCCCTAGTCACAGACTGTGTGAAAAGCACTTTCATTGAGAGGGGTTGCCAAGCTTCTAAGAAATTATGAGTTTCCGAAAAACCAGCAAATATTTTTTCACCCAATCTTGATGATACTGGTGGTAATGATCAGTACACAAATCCCACTTGGCTCACCAAATTTTGTTCTTCTAGGTTGAAGCGTTCGTCTACAGTAGCAGTTTTTATATTTTAGGTTTCCCTATGTTCTCTCCTGTATAGATAGATGAATTTGAAACTCTAAATCCAACATGGATTGTAGTAGCTCTTCGAAACTTGACAAAATAAAGGAGTTCTCAGTTTTGTCTCTATGGTTTGTTTCCTCTTCAAGTAGCCCTAGGCAAAACTGTGGAAGCACTTTCATTGAGATGGGTGCCAGGCTTCTAAGAATAACGAGTTTCCAAAATACCAGCAAATATTTTTTCACCTAATATTGATGATACTTGGTGGTAATGATCAGTACAAAATTTCCACTTGGCTCACCAAATTTTGTTCTTCTAGGTTGAAGCGTTCGTCTACAGTAGCAGTTTTTATATTTAGGTTTCCCTCTGTTCTCTCCTGTATAGATAGATGTATTTGGAACTCAAAATCCCACATGGTTTGTAGTAGCTCTTTGAAACTTGACAAAATAAAGGAGTTCTCAGTTTTGTCTCTATGGATTGTTTCCTCTTCAATTAGCCCTAGGCAATGACTGTGGAAAAGCACTTTCATAGAGAGGGGTTTCCAAACTTCTGAGAAATAAAGAGTTTCCGAAATACCAGCAAATATTTTTTCACCCAATCTTGATGATACTTGGTGCTAATGATCAGTACACAAATCCTCCTTGGCTCACCAAATTTTGTTCTTCTAGGTTGAAGCGTTCGTCTACAGTAGCATTTATTATATTTTAGTTTTCCCTCTGTTCTCTCCTATATAGATAGATGAATTTTGGAACTATGAATCCAACATGGTTTGTAGTAGCTCTTTGAAACTTGACAACATAAAGGAGTTCTCAGTTTTGTCTCTATGGTTTGTTTCCTCTTCAAGTAGCCCTAGGCACAGACTGTGGAAGCACTTTCATTGAGATGGGTTGCCAAGCTTCTAAGAAATAACGAGTTTCCAAAATACCAGCAAATATTTTTTCACCCAATCTTGATGATACTTGGTGGTAATGATCAGTACCCAAATCCCACTTGGCTCACCCAATTTGGTTCTTCTACGTTGAAGCGTTCGTCTACAGGAGCAGTTTTTTATATTTAGGTTTCACTCGGTTCTGTCATATATAGAAACATGAATTTGGAACTCTACATCCACATGGTTTGTAGTAGCTTTTGAAACTTGACAAAATAAAGGAGTTCTCAGTTTTGACTCTATGGTTTGTTTCCTCTTCAAGTAGCCCTAGTCACAGACTGTGGAAAAGCACTTTCATGGAGAGGGTTTGCCAAGCTTCTAAGAAATTACGAGTTTCCGAAATACCAGCAAATATTTTTTCACCCAATCTTGATGATACTTGGTGGTAATGATCAGTACACAAATCCCACTTTTCTCACCAAATTTTGTTCTTCTAGGTTGAAGTGTTCGTCTACAGTAGCAGTTTTTATATTTAGGTTTCCCTCTGTTCTCTCCTGTATAGATAGATGAATTTGGAACTCTAAATCCAACATGGATTGTAGTAGCTCTTTGAAACTTGACAAAATAAAAGAGTTCTCAGTTTTGTCTCAATGGTTTGTTTCCTTTTCAAGTAGCCCTAGGCACAGACTGTGGAAGCACTTTCATTGAGATGGGTTGCCAAGCTTCTAAGAAATAACGAGTTTCCAAAATACCAGCAAATAATTTTTCACCCAATCTTGATGATACTTGGTGGTAAAGATCAGTACACAAATCCCACTTGGCTCACCCAATTTTGTTCTTCTACTTTGAAACGTTCGTCTACAGGAGCAGTTTTTATATTTAGGTTTCACTCGGTTCTCTCATATATAGAAACATGTATTTGGAACTCTAAATCCAACATGCTTTTTAGTAGCTTTTTGAAACTTGACAAAATAAAGGAGTTCTCTGTTTTGTCTCTATGGTTTGTTTCCTCTTCAAGTAGCCCTAGTCACAGACTGTGGAAAAGCACTTTCATTGAGAGGGGTTGCCAAGCTTCTAAGAAATAACGAGTTTCCAAAATACCAGCAAATATTTTTTCATCCAATCTTGATGATACTTGGTGGTAATGATCAGTACAAAATTCCCACTTGGCTCGCCAAATTTTGTTCTTCTAGGTTGAAGCGTTCGTCTACAGTAGCTGTTTTTATATTTAGGTTTCCCTCTGTTCTCTCCTGTATAGATAGATGAATTTGGAACTCTAAATCCCACATGGTTTGTAGTAGCTCTTTGAACTTGACAAAATAAAGGAGTTCTCACTTTTGTCTCTATGGATTGTTCCTCTTCAATTAGCCCCTAGGCACACACTGTGGAAAAGCACTTTCATTGAAGGGTTGCCAAGCTTCTAAGAAATAACGATTTTCCGAAATACCAGCAAATTTTTTTTTCACAAAATCTTGATGAGACTTGGTGGTAATTATCAGTACACAAATCCCACTTGGCTCACCAAATTTTGTTCTTCTAGGTTGAAGCGTTCGTCTACAGGAGCAGTTTTTATATTTAGGTTTCACTCGGTTCTCTCATATATAGAAACATGAATTTGGAACTCTAAATCCAACATGGTTTGTAGTAGCTTTTTGAAACTTGACAAAATAAAGCAGTTCTCAATTTTGTCCCTATGATTTGTTTCCTCTTCAAGTAGCCCTAGTCACAGACTGTGGAAAGCACTTTCATGGAGAGGGTTGCCAAGCTTCTAAGAAATTACGAGTTTCCGAAATACCAGGAAATATTTTTTCACCCAATCTTGATGATACTTGGTGGTAATGATGAGTACACAAATCCCAATTGGCTCACCAATTTTGTTCTTCTAGGTTGAAACGTTCGTCTACAGTAGCGGTTTTTATATTTAGGTTTCCCTCTGGTCTCTCCTGTATAGATAGATGAATTGGAACTCTAAATCCAACATGGTTTGTAGTAGCTCTTTGAAACTTGACAAAATAAAGGAGTTCTCAGGTTTTGTCTCAATGGATGTTTCCTCTTCAATTCGCCCTAGGGACACACTGTGGAAAAGCACTTTCATTGAGAGGGGTTGCCAAGCTTCTAAGAATTAACGAGTTTCCGAAATTCCAGCAAATATTTTTTCACCCAATCTTGATGATACTTGTTGCTAATGATCAGTACACAAATCCCACTTCGCTCACCAAATTTTGTTCTTCTAGGTTGAAGCGTTCGTCTACAGTAGCAGTTTTTATATTTAGGTTTCTCTCTGTTCTCTCCTATATAGATAGATGAATTTGGAACTCTAAATCCAACATGGATTGTAGTAGCTCTTTGAAACTTGACAAAATAAAGGAGTTCTCAGTTTTGTCTCTATGGTTTGTTTCCTCTTCAAGTAGCCCTAGGCACAGACTGTGGAAGCACTTTCATTGAGATGGGTTGCCAAGCTTCTAAGAAATAACGAGTTTCCAAAATACCAGCAAATATTTTTTCACCCAATCTTGATGATACTGGGTGGTAATGATCAGTACTCAAATCCCACTTGGATCACCAAATTTTGTTCTTCTACGTTGAAGCATTCGTCTACAGGAGCAGTTTTTATATTTAAGTTTCACTGGGTTCTCTCCTATATAGATAGATGAATTTGGAACTCTAAATCCAACATGGTTTGTAGTAGCTCTTTGAAACTTGACAAAATAAAGGAGTTCTCAGTTTTGTCTCTATGGTTTCTTTCCTCTTCAAGTAGTCCTAGTCACAGACTGTGGAAAAGCACTTTCATTGAGAGGGGTTGCCAAGCTTCTAAGAAATTACGAGTTTCCGAAATACCAGCAAATATTTTTTCACCCAATGTTGATGATACTTGGTGGTAATGATCAGTACACAAATCCCACTTGGCTCACCAAATTTTGTTCTTCTAGGTTGAAGCGTTCGTCTACAGTACCATTTTTTATATTTAGGTTTCCCTCTGTTCTCTCCTGTATAGATAGATGAATTTGGAACTCTAAATCCAACATGGTTTGTAGTAGCTCTTTGAAACTTGACAAAATAAAGAAGTTCTGAGTTTTTTCTCAATGGTTTGTTTCCTCTTCAAGTAGCCCTAGGCACAGACTGTGGAAAAGCACTTTCATTGAGAGGGGTTGCCAAGCTTCTAAGAAATAACGAGTTTCCGAAATACCATCAAATATTTTTTCACCCAATCTTGATGATACTTGGTGGTAATGATCAGTACACAGATCCCTCTTGGCTCACCAAATTTTGTTCTTCTAGGTTGAAGGGTTCGTCTACAGTAGCAGTTTTTATATTTAGGTTTCACTCTGTTCTCTCATATATAGATAGAGGAATTTGGAACTCTAAATCCAACATGGTTTGTAGTAGCTCTTTGAAACTTGACAAAATAAAGGAGTTCTGAGTTTTGTCTCTATGGTTTGTTTCCTCTTCAAGTAGCCTAGGC
Organism: Callospermophilus lateralis; assembly: GCF_048772815.1. Taxonomy (NCBI): domain Eukaryota; kingdom Metazoa; phylum Chordata; class Mammalia; order Rodentia; family Sciuridae; genus Callospermophilus; species Callospermophilus lateralis. The sequence goes on from NW_027513440.1 coordinate 140,416, forward strand.
ACAGATTGTGGAAAAGCACTTTCATTGAGAGGGGTTGCCAAGCTTCTAAGAAATAAAGAATTTCCGAAATACCAGCAAATATTTTTTCACCCAATCTTGATGATACTTGTTGCTAATGATCAGTACACAAATCCCACTTGGCTCACCAAATTTTGTTCTTCTATGTTGAAGCGTTCGTCTACAGTAGCAGTTTTTATATTTAGGTTTCTCTCTGTTCTCTCCTATATAGATAGATGAATTTGGAACTCTAAATCCAACATGGTTTGTAGTAGCTCTTTGAAATTTGAAAAAATAAAGGAGTTCTCAGTTTTGTCTCTATGGTTTGTTTCCTCTTCAAGTAGCCCTAGGCACAGACTGTGGAAGCACTTTCATTGAGATGGGTTGCCAAGCTTCTAAGAAATAACGAGTTTCCAAAATACCAGCAAATATTTTTTCACCCAATCTTGATGATACTTGGTGGTAATGATCCGTACACAAATCCCACTTGGCTCACCAAATTTTGTTCTTCTAGGTTGATGCATTCATCTATAGTAGATGTTTTTATATTTAGGTTTCACTCTGTTCTCTCCTGTATAGATCGATGAATTTGGAACTCTAAATCCAACATCGTTTGTAGTAGTTCTTTGAAAGTTGAAAAAATAAAGGAGTTCTCAGTTTTGTCACTATGGTTTGTTTCCCCTTTAAGTAGCCCTAGGCACAGACTGTGGAAAAGCACTTTCATTGAGAGGGGTTGCCAAGCTTCTAAGAAATTACGAGTTTCTGAAATACCAGCAAATATTTTTTCACCCAATCTTGATGATATTTGGTGGTAATGATCAGTTCACAAATCCCACTTGGCTCACCAAATTTTGTTCTTCTAGGTTGAAGCTTTCGTCTACAGTACCAGTTTTTATATTTAGGTTTCACTCTGTGCTCTCCTATATAGATAGATGAATTTGGAACTCTAAATCCAACATGGTTTGTAGTAGCTCTTTGAAACTAGACAAAATAAAGGAGTTCTGAGTTTAGTCTGTATGGTTTGTTTCCACTTCAAGTAGCCCTAGGCACAGACTGTGGAAAAGCACTTTCATTGAGAGGGGTTGCCAAGCTTCTAAGAAATAACGAGTTTCCGAAATACCAGCAAATATTTTTTCACCCAATCTTGATGATACTTGTTGCTAATGATCAGTACACTAATCCCACTTGGCTCACCGAATTTTGTTCTTCTACGTTGAAGCGGTAGTCTACAGGAGCAGTTTTTATATTTAGGTTTCACTCGGTTCTCTCATATATGGAAACATGAATTTGGAACTGTAAATCCAACATGGTTTGTAGTAGCTTTTTGAAACTTGACAAAATAAAGGAGTTCTCAATTTTGTCTCTATGATTTGTTTCCTCTTCAAGTAGCCCTAGTCACAGACTGTGGAAAAGCACTTTCATGGAGAGGGGTTGCCAAGCTTCTAGGAAATTACGAGTTTCCGAAATACCAGCAAATATTTTTTTTCACCCAATCTTGATGATACTTGGTGGTAATGATCAGTACAAAAATCCCACTTGACTCACCAAATTTTGTTCTTCTAGGTTGAAGCGTTCGTCTACAGTAGCGGTTTTTATATTTAGGTTTCCCTCTGTTTTCTCCTGAATAGATAGATGAATTTGGAACTCTAAATCCAACAAAGGTTTGTAGTAGCTCTTTGAAACTTGACAAAATAAAGGAGTTCTCAGTTTTGTCTCTATGGTTTGTTTCCTCTTCAAGTAGCCCTATGCTCAGACTGTGGAAGCACATTCATTGAGATGGGTTGCCAAGCTTCTAAGAAAAACGAGTTTACAAAATACCAGCAAATATTTTTTCACCCAACCTTGATGATACTTGGTGGTAATGATCAGTACTCAAATCCCACTTGGCTCACCAAATTTTGTTCTTCTACGTTGAAGCGTTCGTCTACAGGAGCAGTTTTTATATTTAAGTTTCACTCGGTTCTCTCATATATAGAAACATGAATTTGGAACTCTAAATCCAACATGGTTTGTAGTAGCTTTTTGAAACTTGACAAAATAAAGGAGTTCTCAGTTTTGTCTCTATGGTTTGTTTCCTCTTCAAGTAGCCCAAGTCACAGACTGTGGAAAAGCACTTTCATGGAGAGGATTTGCCAAACTTCTAAGAAATTACGAGTTTCTGAAATACCAGCAAATATTTTTTCACCCAATCTTGATGATACTTGGTGGTAATGATCAGTACACAAATCCCACTTGGCTCACCAAATTTTGTTCTTCTAGGCTGAAGCGTTCGTCTACAGGAGCAGTTTTTATATTTAGGTTTCCCTCTGTTCTCTCCTGTATAGATAGATGAATTTGGAACTCTAAATCCAACATGGTTTGTAGTAGCTCTTTGAAACTTGACAAAATAAAGGAGTTCTCAGTTTTGTCTCTATGGATTGTTTCCTCTTCAATTAGCCCTAGGCACACACTGTGGAACAGCACTTTCATTGAGAGTGGTTGCCAAGCTTCTAAGAAATAACGAGTTTCCGAAATTCCAGCAAATATTTTTTCACCCAATCTTGATGATACTTGGTGGTAATGATCAGTACACAAATCCCACTTGGCTCACCAAATTTTGTTCTTCTAGGTTGAAGCGTTCGTCTACAGTACCATTTTTTATATTTAGGTTTCCCTCTCTTCTCTCCTGTATAGATAGATGAATTTGGAACTCTAAATCCAACAGGGTTTGTAGTAGCTCTTTGAAACTTGACAAAATAAAGAAGTTCTGAGTTTTTTCTCAATGGTTTGTTTCCTCTTCAAGTAGCCCTAGGCACAGACTGTGGAAAAGCACTTTCATTGAGAGGGGTTGCCAAGCTTCTAAGAAATAACGAGTTTCCGAAATACCATCAAATATTTTTTCACCCAATCTTGATGATACTTGGTGGTAATGATCAGTACACAGATCCCACTTGGCTCACCAAATTTTGTTCTTCTAGGTTGAAGGGTTCGTCTACAGTAGCAGTTTTTATATTTAGGTTTCACTCTGTTCTCTCATATATAGATAGAGGAATTTGGAACTCTAAATCCAACATGGTTTGTAATAGCTCTTTGAAACTTGACAAAATAAAGGAGTTCTGAGTTTTGTCTCTATGGTTTGTTTCCTCTTCAAGTAGCCTAGGCACAGATTGTGGAAAAGCACTTTCATTGAGAGGGGTTGCCAAGCTTCTAAGAAATAAAGAATTTCCGAAATACCAGCAAATATTTTTTCACCCAATCTTGATGATACTTGTTGCTAATGATCTGTACACTAATCCCACTTGGCTCACCGAATTTTGTTCTTCTATGTTGAAGCGTTAGTCTACAGGAGCAGTTTTTATATTTAGGTTTCACTCGGTTCTCTCATATATGGAAACATGAATTTGGAACTGTAAATCCAACATGGTTTGTAGTAGCTTTTTGAAACTTGACAAAATAAAGGAGTTCTCAATTTTGTCTCTATGATTTGTTTCCTCTTCAAGTAGCCCTAGTCACAGACTGTGGAAAAGCACTTTCATGGAGAGGGGTTGCCAAGCTTCTAGGAAATTACGAGTTTCCGAAATACCAGCAAATATTTTTTCACCCAATCTTGATGATACTTGGTGGTAATGATCAGTACACAAATCCCACTTGACTCACCAAATTTTGTTCTTCTAGGTTGAAGCGTTCGTCTACAGTAGCGGTTTTTATATTTAGGTTTCCCTCTGTTTTCTCCTGAATAGATAGATGAATTTGGAACTCTAAATCCAACAAAGGTTTGTAGTAGCTCTTTGAAACTTGACAAAATAAAGGAGTTCTCAGTTTTGTCTCTATGGTTTGTTTCCTCTTCAAGTAGCCCTATGCTCAGACTGTGGAAGCACATTCATTGAGATGGGTTGCCAAGCTTCTAAGAAAAACGAGTTTACAAAATACCAGCAAATATTTTTTCACCCAACCTTGATGATACTTGGTGGTAATGATCAGTACTCAAATCCCACTTGGCTCACCAAATTTTGTTCTTCTACGTTGAAGCGTTCGTCTACAGGAGCAGTTTTTATATTTAAGTTTCACTCGGTTCTCTCATATATAGAAACATGAATTTGGAACTCTAAATCCAACATGGTTTGTAGTAGCTTTTTGAAACTTGACAAAATAAAGGAGTTCTCAGTTTTGTCTCTATGGTTTGTTTCCTCTTCAAGTAGCCCTAGTCACAGACTGTGGAAAAGCACTTTCATGGAGAGGATTTGCCAAGCTTCTAAGAAATTACGAGTTTCTGAAATACCAGCAAATATTTTTTCACCCAATCTTGATGATACTTGGTGGTAATGATCAGTACACAAATCCCACTTGGCTCACCAAATTTTGTTCTTCTAGGTTGAAGCGTTCGTCTACAGGAGCAGTTTTTATATTTAGGTTTCCCTCTGTTCTCTCCTGTATAGATAGATGAATTTGGAACTCTAAATCCAACATGGTTTGTAGTAGCTCTTTGAAACTTGACAAAATAAAGGAGTTCTCAGTTTTGTCTCTATGGATTGTTTCCTCTTCAATTAGCCCTAGGCACACACTGTGGAACAGCACTTTCATTGAGAGTGGTTGCCAAGCTTCTAAGAAATAACGAGTTTCTGAAATTCCAGCAAATATTTTTTCACCCAATGTTGATGATACTTGGTGGTAATGATCAGTACACAAATCCCACTTGGCTCACCAAATTTTGTTCTTCTAGGTTGAAGCGTTCGTCTACAGTACCATTTTTTATATTTAGGTTTCCCTCTGTTCGCTCCTGTATAGATAGATGAATTTGGAACTCTAAATCCAACATGGTTTGTAGTAGCTCTTTGAAACTTGACAAAATAAAGAAGTTCTGAGTTTTTTCTCAATGGTTTGTTTCCTCTTCAAGTAGCCCTAGGCACAGACTGTGGAAAAGCACTTTCATTGAGAGGGGTTGCCAAGCTTCTAAGAAATAACGAGTTTCCGAAATACCATCAAATATTTTTTCACCCAATCTTGATGATACTTGGTGGTAATGATCAGTACAAAGATCCCACTTGGCTCACCAAATTTTGTTCTTCTAGGTTGAAGGGTTCGTCTACAGTAGCAGTTTTTATATTTAGGTTTCACTCTGTTCTCTCATATATAGATAGAGGAATTTGGAACTCTAAATCCAACATGGTTTGTAGTAGCTCTTTGAAACTTGACAAAATAAAGGAGTTCTGAGTTTTGTCTCTATGGTTTGTTTCCTCTTCAAGTAGCCTAGGCACAGATTGTGGAAAAGCACTTTCATTGAGAGGGGTTGCCAAGCTTCTAAGAAATAAAGAATTTCCGAAATACCAGCAAATATTTTTTCACCCAATCTTGATGATACTTGTTGCTAATGATCAGTACACAAATCCCACTTGGCTCACCGAATTTTGTTCTTCTATGTTGAAGCGTTCGTCTACAGGAGCAGTTTTTATATTTAGGTTTCTCTCTGTTCTCTCCTATATAGATAGATGAATTTGGAACTCTAAATCCAACATGGTTTGTAGTAGCTCTTTGAAACTTGAAAAAATAAAGGAGTTCTCAGTTTTGTCTCTATGGTTTGTTTCCTCTTCAAGTAGCCCTAGGCACAGACTGTGGAAGCACTTTCATTGAGATGGGTTGCCAAGCTTCTAAGAAATAACGAGTTTCCAAAATACCAGCAAATATTTTTTCACCCAATCTTGATGATACTTGGTGGTAATGATCCGTACACAAATCCCACTTGGCTCACCAAATTTTGTTCTTCTAGGTTGATGCATTCATCTATAGTAGATGTTTTTATATTTAGGTTTCACTCTGTTCTCTCCTGTATAGATCGATGAATTTGGAACTCTAAATCCAACATGGTTTGTAGTAGTTCTTTGAAAGTTGAAAAAATAAAGGAGTTCTCAGTTTTGTCACTATGGTTTGTTTCCTCTTTAAGTAGCCCTAGGCACAGACTGTGGAAAAGCACTTTCATTGAGAGGGGTTGCCAAGCTTCTAAGAAATTACGAGTTTCTGAAATACCAGCAAATATTTTTTCACCCAATCTTGATGATATTTGGTGGTAATGATCAGTTCACAAATCCCACTTGGCTCACCAAATTTTGTTCTTCTAGGTTGAAGCTTTCGTCTACAGTACCAGTTTTTATATTTAGGTTTCACTCTGTGCTCTCCTATATAGATAGATGAATTTGGAACTCTAAATCCAACATGGTTTGTAGTAGCTCTTTGAAACTAGACAAAATAATGGACTTCTGAGTTTAGTCTGTATGGTTTGTTTCCACTTCAAGTAGCCCTAGGCACAGACTGTGGAAAAGCACTTTCATTGAGAGGGGTTGCCAAGCTTCTAAGAAATAACGAGTTTCCGAAATACCAGCAAATATTTTTTCACCCAATCTTGATGATAATTGTTGCTAATGATCAGTACACTAATCCCACTTGGCTCACCGAATTTTGTTCTTCTACGTTGAAGAGTTAGTCTACAGGAGCAGTGTTTATATTTAGGTTTCACTCGGTTCTCTCATATATGGAAACATGAATTTGGAACTGTAAATCCAACATGGTTTGTAGTAGCTTTTTGAAACTTGACAAAATAAAGGAGTTCTCAATTTTGTCTCTATGATTTGTTTCCTCTTCAAGTAGCCCTAGTCACAGACTGTGGAAAAGCACTTTCATGGAGAGGGGTTGCCAAGCTTCTAGGAAATTACGAGTTTCCGAAATACCAGCAAATATTTTTTCACCCAATCTTGATGATACTTGGTGGTAATGATCAGTACACAAATCCCACTTGACTCACTAAATTTTGTTCTTCTAGGTTGAAGCGTTCGTCTACAGTAGCAGTTTTTATATTTAGGTTTCCCTCTGTTTTCTCCTGAATAGATAGATGAATTTGGAACTCTAAATCCAACAAAGGTTTGTAGTAGCTCTTTGAAACTTGACAAAATAAAGGAGTTCTCAGTTTTGTCTCTATGGTTTGTTTCCTCTTCAAGTAGCCCTATGCTCAGACTGTGGAAGCACATTCATTGAGATGGGTTGCCAAGCTTCTAAGAAAAACGAGTTTACAAAATACCAGCAAATATTTTTTCACCCAACCTTGATGATACTTGGTGGTAATGATCAGTACTCAAATCCCACTTGGCTCACCAAATTTTGTTCTTCTACGTTGAAGCGTTCGTCTACAGGAGCAGTTTTTATATTTAAGATTCACTCGGTTCTCTCATATATAGAAACATGAATTTGGAACTCTAAATCCAACATGGTTTGTAGTAGCTTTTTGAAACTTGACAAAATAAAGGAGTTCTCAGTTTTGTCTCTATGGTTTGTTTCCTCTTCAAGTAGCCCTAGTCACAGACTGTGGAAAAGCACTTTCATGGAGAGGATTTGCCAAGCTTCTAAGAAATTACGAGTTTCTGAAATACCAGCAAATATTTTTTCACCCAATCTTGATGATACTTGGTGGTAATGATCAGTACACAAATCCCACTTGGCTCACCAAAGTTTGTTCTTCTAGGTTGAAGCGTTCGTCTACAGGAGCAGTTTTTATATTTAGGTTTCCCTCTGTTCTCTCCTGTATAGATAGATGAATTTGGAACTCTAAATCCAACATGGTTTGTAGTAGCTCTTTGAAACTTGACAAAATAAAGGAGTTCTCAGTTTTGTCTCTATGGATTGTTTCCTCTTCAATTAGCCCTATGCACACACTGTGGAACAGCACTTTCATTGAGAGTGGTTGCCAAGCTTCTAAGAAATAACGAGTTTCCGAAATTCCAGCATATATTTTTTCACCCAATCTTGGTGATACTTGTTGCTAATGATCAGTACACAAATCCCACTTCGCTCACCAAATTTTGTTCTTCTAGGTTGAAGCGTTCGTCTACAGTAGCAGTTTTTATATTTAGGTTTCTCTCTGTTCTCTCCTATATAGATAGATGAATTTGGAACTCTAAATCCAACATGGATTGTAGTAGCTCTTTGAAACTTGACAAAATAAAGGAGTTCTCAGTTTTGTCTCTATGGTTTGTTTCCTCTTCAAGTAGCCCTAGGCACAGACTGTGGAAGCACTTTCATTTAGATGGGTTGCCAAGCTTCTAAGAAATAACGAGTTTCCAAAATACCAGCAAATATTTTTTCACATAATCTTGATGATACTTGGTGGTAATGATCAGTACTGAAATCCCACTTGGATCACCAAATTTTATTCTTCTACGTTGAAGCGTTCGTCTACAGGAGCAGTTTTTATATTTAAGTTTCACTGGGTTCTCTCCTATATAGATAGATGAATTTGGAACTCTAAATCCAACATGGTTTGTAGTAGCTCTTTGAAACTTGACAAAATAAAGGAGTTCTCAGTTTTGTCTCTATGGTTTCTTTCCTCTTCAAGTAGTCCTAGTCACAGACTGTGGAAAAGCACTTTCATTGAGAGGGGTTGCCAAGCTTCTAAGAAATCACGAGTTTCCAAAATACAAGCAAATATTTTTTTACCCAATCTTGATGATACTTGGTGGTAATGATCAGTACACAAATCCCACTTGGCTCACCAAATTTTGTTCTTCTAGGTTGAAGCGTTCGTCTACAGTACCATTTTTTATATTTAGGTTTCCCTCTGTTCTCTCCTGTATAGATAGATGAATTTGGAACTCTAAATCCAACATGGTTTGTAGTAGCTCTTTGAAACTTGACAAAATAAAGAAGTTCTGAGTTTTTTCTCAATGGTTTGTTTCCTCTTCAAGTAGCCCTAGGCACAGACTGTGGAAAAGCACTTTAATTGAGAGGGGTTGCCAAGCTTCTAAGAAATTACGAATTTCCGAAATACCAGCAAATATTTTTTCACCCAATCTTGATGATACGTGGTGGTAATGATCAGTACACAAATCCCACTTGGCTCACCAAATTTTGTTCTTCTAGGTTGAAGCATTCGTCTACAGGAGCAGTTTTAATATTTAGGTTTCCCTCTGTTCTCTCCTGTATAGATAGATGAATTTGGAACTCTAAATCCAACATGGTTTGTAGTAGCTCTTTGAAACTTGACAAAATAAAGAAGTTCTGAGTTTTTTCTCTATGGTTTGTTTCCTCTTCAAGTAGCCCTAGGCACAGACTGTGGAAAAGCACTTTCATTGAGAGGGGTTGCCAAGCTTCTAAGAAATAACGAGTTTCCGAAATACCAGCAAATATTTTTTCACCCAATCTTGATGATACTTGGTGGTAATGATCAGTACACAGATCCCACTTGGCTCACCAAATTTTGTTTTTCTAGGTTGAAGCGTTCGTCTACAGTAGCAGTTTTTATATTTAGGTTTCACTCTGTTCTCTCATATATAATTAGAGGAATTTGGAACTCTAAATCCAACATGGTTTGTAGTAGCTCTTTGAAACTTGACAAAATAAAGGAGTTCTGAGTTTTGTCTCTATGGTTTGTTTCCTCTTCAAGTAGCCTAGGCACAGATTGTGGAAAAGCACTTTCATTGAGAGGGGTTGCCAAGCTTCTAAGAAATAAAGAATTTCCGAAATACCAGCAAATATTTTTTCACCCAATCTTGATGATACTTGTTGCTAGTGATCAGTACACAAATCCCACTTGGCTCACCAAATTTTGTTCTTCTAGGTTGAAGCGTTCGTATACAGTAGCAGTTTTTATATTTAGGTTTCTCTCTGTTCTCTCCTATATAGATAGATGAATTTGGAACTCTAAATCCAACATGGTTTGTAGTAGCTCTTTGAAACTTGAAAAAATAAAGGAGTTCTCAGTTTTGTCTCTATGGTTTGTTTCCTCTTCAAGTAGCCCTAGGCACAGACTGTGGAAGCACTTTCATTGAGATGGGTTGCAAAGCTTCTAAGAAATAACGAGTTTCCAAAATACCAGCAAATATTTTTTCACCCAATCTTGATGATACTTGGTGGTAATGATCCGTACACAAATCCCACTTGGCTCACCAAATTTTGTTCTTCTAGGTTGATGCATTCATCTACAGTAGATGTTTTTATATTTAGGTTTCACTCTGTTCTCTCCTGTATAGATAGATGAATTTGGAACTCTAAATCCAACATGGTTTGTAGTAGCTCTTTGAAACTTGACAAAATAAAGAAGTTCTGAGTTTTTTCTCTATGGTTTGTTTCCTCTTCAAGTAGCCCTAGGCACAGACTGTGGAAAAGCACTTTCATTGAGAGGGGTTCCCAAGCTTCTAAGAAATAACGAGTTTCCGAAATACCAGCAAATATTTTTTCACCCAATATTGATGATACTTGGTGGTAATGATCAGTACACAGATCCCACTTGGCTCACCAAATTTTGTTCTTCTAGGTTGAAGCGTTTGTCTACAGTAGCAGTTTTTATATTTAGGTTTCACTCTGTTCTCTCATATATAGATATATGAATCTGGAACTCTAAATCCAACATGGTTTGTAGTAGCTCTTTGAAACTTTACAAAATAAAGGAGTTCTGAGTTTTGTCTCTATGGATTGTTTCCTCTTCAATTAGCCCTAGGCACACACTGTGGAAAAGCACTTTCATTGAGAGTGGTTGCCAAGCTTCTAAGAAATAACGAGTTTCTGAAATTCCAGCAAATATTTTTTCACCCAATCTTGATGATACTTGTTGCTAATGATCAGGACACAAATCCCACTTCGCTCACCAAATTTTGTTCTTCTAGGTTGAAGCGTTCGTCTACAGTATCAGTTTTTATATTTAGGTTTCTCTCTGTTCTCTCCTATATAGATAGATGAATTTGGAACTCTAAATCCAACATGGATTGTAGTAGCTCTTTGAAACTTGACAAAATAAAGGAGTTCTCAGTTTTGTCTCTATGGTTTGTTTCCTCTTCAAGTAGCCCTAGGCACAGACTGTGGAAGCACTTTCATTGAGATGGGTTGCCAATCTTCTAAGAAATAACGAGTTTCACTGGGTTCTCTCCTGTATAGATAGATGAATTTGGAACTCTAAATCCAACATGGTTTGTAGTAGCTCTTTGAAACTTGACAAAATAAAGAAGTTCTGAGTTTTTTCTCTATGGTTTGTTTCCTCTTCAAGTAGCCCTAGGCACAGACTGTGGAAAAGCACTTTCATTGAGCGGGTTCCCAAGCTTCTAAGAAATAACGAGTTTCCGAAATACCAGCAAATATTTTTTCACCCAATCTTGATGATACTTGGTGGTAATGATCAGTACACAGATCCCACTTGGCTCACCAAATTTTGTTCTTCTAGGTTGAAGCGTTCATCTACAGTAGCAGTTTTTATATTTAGGTTTCACTCTGTTCTCTCATATATAGATATATGAATCTGGAACTCTAAATCCAACATGGTTTGTAGTAGCTCTTTGAAACTTTACAAAATAAAGGAGTTCTGAGTTTTGTCTCTATGGTTTGTTTCCTCTTCAAGTAGCCTAGGCACAGATTGTGGAAAAGCACTTTAATTGAGAGGGGTTGCCAAGCTTCTAAGAAACAAAGAATTTCCGAAATACCAGCAAATATTTTTTCACCCAATCTTGATGATACTTGTTGCTAATGATCAGTACACAAATCCAACTTGGCTCACCAAATTTTGTTCTTCTAGGTTGAAGCGTTCGTCTACAGTAGCAGTTTTTATATTTAGGTTTCTCTCTGTTCTCTCCTATATAGTTAGATGAATTTGGAACTCTAAATCCAACATGGATTGTAGTAGCTCTTTGAAACTTGACAAAATAAAGGAGTTCTCAGTTTTGTCTCTATGGTTTGTTTCCTCTTTAAGTAGCCCTAGGCACAGACTGTGGAATAGCACTTTCATTGAGAGGGGTTGCCAAGCTTCTAAGAAATTACGAGTTTCTGAAATACCAGCAAATATTTTTTCACCCAATCTTGATGATATTTGGTGGTAATGATCAGTTCACAAATCCCACTTGGCTCACCAAATTTTGTTCTTCTAGGTTGATGCGTTCGTCTACAGTACCAGTTTTTATATTTAAGTTTCACTCTGTGCTCTCCTATATAGATAGATGAATTTGGAACTCTAAATCCAACATGGTTTGTAGTAGCTCTTTGAAACAAGACAAAATAAAGGAGTTCTGAGTTTAGTCTGTATGCTTTGTTTCCACTTCAAGTAGCCCTAGGCACAGACTGTGGAAAAGCACTTTCATTGAGAGGGGTTGCCAAGCTTCTCAGAAATAACGAGTTTCCGAAATACCAGCAAATATTTTTTCACCCAATCTTGATGATACTTGGTGGTAATGATCAGTACACAAATCCCACTTGGCTCACCAAATTTTGTTCTTCTAGGTTGATGCGTTCGTCTACAGTACCAGTTTTTATATTTAGGTTTCACTCTGTGCTCTCCTATATAGATAGATGAATTTGGAACTCTAAATCCAACATGGTTTGTAGTAGCTCTTTGAAACTTGACAAAATAAAGAAGTTCTCAGTTTTGTCTCTATGGATTGTTTCCTCTTCAATTAGCCCTAGGCACACACTGTGGAAAAGCACTTTCATTGAGAGTGGTTGCCAATCTTCTAAGAAATAACGAGTTTCCGAAATTCCAGCAAATATTTTTTCACCCAATCTTGATGATACTTGTTGCTAATGATCAGTACACAAATCCCACTTCGCTCACCAAATTTTGTTCTTCTAGGTTGAAGCGTTCGTCTACAGTAGCAGTTTTTATATTTAGGTTTCTCTCTGTTCTCTCCTATATAGATAGATGAATTTGGAACTCTAAATCCAACATGGATTGTAGTAGCTCTTTGAAACTTGACAAAATAAAGGAGTTCTCAGTTTTGTCTCTATGGTTTGTTTCCTCTTCAAGTAGCTGAGGCACAGATTGTGGAAAAGCACTTTCATTGAGAGGGGTTGCCAAGCTTCTAAGAAATTACGAGTTTCCGAAATACCAGCAAATATTTTTTCACCCAATCTTGATGATACTTGGTGGTAATGATGAGTACACAAATCCCACTTGGCTCACCAAATTTTGTTCTTCTAGGTTGAAGCGTTCGTCTACAGTAGCGGTTTTTATATTTAGGTTTCCCTCTATTCTCTCCTGTATAGATCGATGAATTTGGAACTCTAAATCCAACATGGTTTGTAGTAGCTCTTTGAAACTTGACAAAATAAAGGAGTTCTGAGTTTTGTCTCTATGGTTTGTTTCCTCTTCAAGTAGCCCTAGGCACAGACTGTGGAATCACTTTCATTGAGATGGGTTGCCAAGCTTCTAAGAAATAACGAGTTTCCAAAATACCAGCAAATATTTATTAACCCAATCTTGATGATACTTGGTGGTAATGATGAGTACTCAAATCCCACTTGGCTCACCAAATTTTGTTCTTCTACGTTGAAGCTTTCGTCTACAGGAGCAGTTTTTATATTTAAGTTTCACTGGGTTCTCTCCTATATAGATAGATGAATTTGGAACTCTAAATCCAACATGGTTTGTAGTAGCTCTTTGAAACTTGACAAAATAAAGGAGTTCTCAATTTTGTCTCTATGGTTTCTTTCCTCTTCAAGTAGCCCAGTCACAGACTGTGGAAAAGCACTTTCATTAAGAGGGGTTGTCCAGCTTCTAAGAAATTACGAGTTTCCGAAATACCAGCAAATATTTTTTCACCCAATCTTGATGATACTTGGTGGTAATGATCAGTACACAAATCACACTTGGCTCACCAAATTTTGTTCTTCTAGGTTGAAGCGTTCGTCTACAGTAGCAGTTTTTATATTTAGGTTTCCCTCTGTTCTCTCCTGTATAGATCGATGAATTTGGAACTCTAAATCCAACATGGTTTGTAGTAGCTCTTTGAAACTTGACAAAATAAAGAAGTTCTGAGTTTTTTCTCTATGGTTTGTTTCCTCTTCAAGTAGCCCTAGGCACAGACTGTGGAAAAGCACTTTCATTGAGAGGGGTTGCCAAGCTTCTAAGAAATAACGATTTTCCGAAATACCAGCAAATATTTTTTCTCCCAATCTTGATGATACTTGGTGGTAATGATCAGTACACAGATCCCACTTGGCTCACCAAATTTTGTTCTTCTAGGTTGAAGCGTTCGTCTACAGTAGCAGTTTTTATATTTAGGTTTCACTCTGTTCTCTCATATATAGATAGATGAATTTGGAACTCTAAATCCAACATGGTTTGTAGTAGCTCTTTGAAACTTGACAAAATAAAGGAGTTCTCAGTTTTGTCTCTATGGTTTGTTTCCTCTTAAAGTAGCCCTAGGCACAGACTGTGGAAAAGCACTTTCATTGAGAGGGGTTGCCAAGCTTCTAAGAAATAAAGAATTTTCGAAATACCAGCAAATATTTTTTCACCCAATCTTGATGATACTTGGTGGTAATGATCAGTACACAAATCACACTTGGCTCACCAAATTTTGTTCTTCTAGGTTGAAGCGTTCGTCTACAGTAGCAGTTTTTATATTTAGGTTTCCCTCTGTTCTCTCCTGTATAGATAGATGAATTTGGAACTCTAAATCCAACATGGTTTGTAGTAGCTCTTTGAAACTTGACAAAATAAAGAAGTTCTGAGTTTTTTTATCTATGGTTTGTTTCCTCTTCAAGTAGCCCTAGGCACAGACTGTGGAAAAGCACTTTCATTGAGAGGGGTTGCCAAGCTTCTAAGAAATAACGATTTTCCGAAATACCAGCAAATATTTTTTCTCCCAATCTTGATGATACTTGGTGGTAATGATCAGTACACAGATCCCACTTGGCTCACCAAATTTTGTTCTTCTAGGTTGAAGCGTTCGTCTACAGTAGCAGTTTTTATATTTAGGTTTCACTCTGTTCTCTCTTATATAGATAGATGAATTTGGAACTCTAAATCCAACATGGTTTGTAGTAGCTCTTTGAAACTTGACAAAATAAAGGAGTTCTCAGTTTTGTCTCTATGGTTTGTTTCCTCTTAAATTAGCCCTAGGCACAGACAGTGGAAAAGCACTTTCATTGAGAGGGGTTGCCAAGCTTCTAAGAAATAAAGAATTTTCGAAATACCAGCAAATATTTTTTCACCCAATCTTGATGATACTTGGTGGTAATGATCAGTACACAAATCACACTTGGCTCACCAAATTTTGTTCTTCTAGGTTGAAGCGTTCGTCTACAGTAGCAGTTTTTATATTTAGGTTTCCCTCTGTTCTCTCCTGTATAGATCGATGAATTTGGAACTCTAAATCCAACATGGTTTGTAGTAGCTCTTTGAAACTTGACAAAATAAAGAAGTTCTGAGTTTTTTCTCTATGGTTTGTTTCCTCTTCAAGTAGCCCTAGGCACAGACTGTGGAAAAACACTTTCATTGAGAGGGGTTGCCAAGCTTCTAAGAAATAAAGATTTTCCGAAATACCAGCAAATATTTTTTCTCCCAATCTTGATGATACTTGGTGGTAATGATCAGTACACAGATCCCACTTGGCTCACCAAATTTTGTTCTTCTAGGTTGAAGCGTTCGTCTACAGTAGCAGTTTTTATATTTAGGTTTCACTCTGTTCTCTCATATATAGATAGATGAATTTGGAACTCTAAATCCAACATGGTTTGTAGTAGCTCTTTGAAACTTGACAAAATAAAGGAGTTCTCAGTTTTGTCTCTATGGTTTGTTTCCTCTTAAAGTAGCCCTAGGCACAGACTGTGGAAAAGCACTTTCATTGAGAGGGGTTGCCAAGCTTCTAAGAAATAAAGAATTTTCGAAATACCAGCAAATATTTTTTCACCCAATCTTGATGATACTTGTTGCTAATGATCAGTACACAAATCCCACTTGGCTCACCAAATTTTGTTCTTCTAGGTTGAAGCGTTCGTCTACAGTAGCAGTTTTTATATTTAGGTTTCTCTCTGTTCTCTCCTATATAGATAGATGAATTTGGAACTCTAAATCCAACATGGATTGTAGTAGCTCTTTGAAACTTGAAAAAATAAAGGAGTTCTCAGTTTTGTCTCTATTGTTTGTTTCCTCTTCAAGTAGCCCTAGGCACAGACTGTGGAAAAGCACTTTCATTGAGAGGGTTGCCAAGCTTCTAAGAAACTACGAGTTTCCGAAATACCAGCAAATATTTTTTCACCCAATCTTGACGATACTTGGTGGTAATGATCAGTTCACAAATCCCACTTGGCTCTCCAAATTTTGTTCTTCTACGTTGAAGCGTTCGTCTACAGGAGCAGTTTTTATATTTAGGTTTCACTTGGTTCTCTCATATATAGAAACATGAATTTGGAACTCTAAATCCAACATGGTTTGTAGGAGCTCTTTGAAATTTGACAAAATAAAGGAGTTCTCAATTTTGTCTCTATGATTTGTTTCCTCTTCAAGTAGCCCTAGTCACAGACTGTGGAAAAGCACTTTCATGGAGAGGGGTTGCCAAGCTTCTAAGAAATTACGAGTTTCCGAAATACCAGCAAATATTTTTTCACCCAATCTTGATGATACTTGGTGGTAATGATCAGTACACAAATCTCACTTGGCTCACCAAATTTTGTTCTTCTAGGTTGAAGCGTTCGTCTACAGTAGCGGTTTTTATATTTAGGTTTCCCCTCTATTCTCTCCTGTATAGATCGATGAATTTGGAACTCTAAATCCAACATGGTTTGTAGTAGCTTTTTGAAACTTGACAAAATAAAGGAGTTCTCAGTTTTGTCTCTATGGATTGTTTCCTCTTCAATGAGCCCTAGGGACACACTGTGGAAAAGCACTTTCTTTGAGAGGGGTTACCAAGCTTCTAAGAAATAACGAGTTTCCGAATTACCAGCAAACATTTTTTCACCCAATCTTGATGATACTTGTTGCTAATCATCAGTACACAAATCCCACTTCGTTCACCAAATTTTGTTCTTCTAGGTTGAAGCGTTCGTCTACAGTAGCAGTTTTTATATTTAGGTTTCTCTCTGTTCTCTCCTATATAGATAGATGAATTTGGAACTCTAAATCCAACATGGATTGTAGTAGCTCTTTGAAACTTGACAAAATAAAGGAGTTCTCAGTTTTGTCTCTATGGTTTGTTTCCTCTTCAAGTAGCCCTAGGCACAGACTGTGGAATCACTTTCATTGAGATGGGTTGCCAAGCTTCTAAGAAATAACGAGTTTCCAAAATACCAGCAAATATTTTTTCACCCAATCTTGATGATACTTGGTGGTAATGATGAGTACTCAAATCCCACTTGGCTCACCAAATTTTGTTCTTCTACGTTGAGGATTTCGTCTACAGGAGCAGTTTTTATATTTAAGTTTCACTGGGTTCTCTCCTATATAGATAGATGAATTTGGAACTCTAAATCCAACATGGTTTGTAGTAGCTCTTTGAAACTTGACAAAATAAAGGAGTTCTCAGTTTTGTCTCTATGGTTTCTTTCCTCTTCAAGTAGCCGTAGTCAAAACTGTGGAAAAGCACTTTCATTGAGAGTGGTTGCCACCTTCTAAGAAATTACGAGTTTCCGAAATACCAGCAAATATTTTTTCACCCAATCTTGATGATACTTGGTGGTAATGATCAGTACACAAATCCCACTTGGCTCACCAAATTTTGTTCTTCTAGGTTGAAGCGTTCGTCTACAGTAGCAGTTTTTATATTTAGGTTTCCCTCTGTTCTCTCCTGTATAGATAGATGAATTTGGAACTCTAAATCCAACATGGTTTGGAGTAGCTCTTTGAAACTTGACAAAATAAAGAAGTTCTGAGTTTTTTCTCTATGGTTTGTTTCCTCTTCAAGTAGCCCTAGGCACAGACTGTGGAAAAGCACTTTCATTGATAGGGGTTGCCAAGCTTCTAAGAAATAACGAGTTTCCAAAATACCAGCAAATATTTTTTCACCCAATCTTGAAGATACTTGGTGGTAATGATCAATACACAAATCCCACTTGGCTCACCAAATTTTCTTCTTCTAGTTTGAAGCTTTCGTCTACAGTAGCAGTTTTTATATTTAGCTTTCCCTCTGTTCTCTCCTGTATAGATACATGATTTTGGAACTCTAAATCCAACATGGTTTGTAGTAGCTCTTTGAAACTTGAAAAAATAAAGGAGTTCTCAGTTTTGTCTCTATGGATTGTTTCCTCTTCAATTAGCCCTAGGCACACACTGTGGAAAAGCACTTTCATTGAGAGGGGTTGCCAAGCTTCTAAGAAATAACGAGTTTCCGAAATACCAGCAAATATTTTTTCACCCAATCTTGATGATAATTTTGCTAATGATCAGTACACAAATCCCACTTGGCTCACCAAATTTTGTTATTCTAGGTTGAAGCGTTCCTCAACAGTACAAGATTTTATATTTAGGTTTCCCTCTCTTCTCTCCTATATAGATAGATGAATTTGGAACTCTAAATCCAACATGGTTTGTAGTAGCTCTTTGAAACTTGACAAAATACAGGAGTTCTCAGTTTTGTCTCCATGGTTTGTTTCCTCTTCAAGTAGCCCTATGCACAGACTGTGGAAAGCACTTTCATTGAGATGGGTTGACTATCTTCTAAGAAATAACGAGTTGCCAAAATACCAGCAAATATTTTTTCACCCAATCTTGATGATACTTGGTGGTAATGATCAGTACAACAATCCCACTTGGCTCACCAATTTTGTTCTTCTAGGTAAAAGCGTTCGTCTACAATAGCAGTTTTTATATTACGGTTTCCCTCTGTGCTCTCCTATATAGATAGATGAATTTGGAACTCTAAATCCAACATGGTTTGTAGTAGCTCTTTGAAACTTGACAAAATAAAGGAGTTCTCAGTTTTTTCTCTATGGATTGTTTCTTCTTCAAGTAGCCCTAGGCACAGACTGTGGAAAAGCACTTTCATTGAGAGTGGTTGCCAAGCTTCTAAGAAATTACGAGTTTCCGAAATACCAGCAAATATTTTTTCACCCAATCTTGATGATACTTGGTGGTTATGATCAGTACACAAATCCCACTTGGCTCACCAAGTTTTGTTCTTCTAGGTTGAAGCTCTCGTCTACAGTAGCAGTTTTTATATTTAGGTTTCTCTCTGTTCTCTCCTATATAGATAGAAGAATTTGGAATCTAAATTTAACATGGATTGTAGTAGCTCTTTGAAACTTGACAAAATAAAGGAGTTCTCAGTTTTGTCTCTATGGTTTGTTTCCTCTTCAAGTAGCCCTAGTCACAGACTGTGGAAAAGCACTTTCATGGAGAGGGGTTGCCAAGCTTCTAAGAAATTACGAGTTTCCGAAATACCAGCAAATATTTTTTCACCCAATCTTGATGATACTTGGTGGTAATGATCAGTACACAAATCCCACTTGGCTCACCAAATTTTGTTCTTCTAGGTTGAAGCGTTCGTCTACAGTAGCAGTTTTTATATTTAGGTTTCCCTCTGTTCTCTCCTGTATAGATAGATGAATTTGGAACTCTAAATCCAACATGGTTTGTAGTAGCTCTTTGAAACTTGACAAAATAAAGGAGTTCTCAGTTTTTTCTCTTTGGATTGTTTCCTCTTCAAGTAGCCCTATGCAAACACTGTGGAAATGCCCTTTCATTGAGAGGGGTTGCCAAGCTTCTAAGAAATAACGAGTTTCCGAAATACCAACAAATATTTTTTCACCCAATCTTGATGATACTTGGTGGTAATGATCAGTACACAAATCCCACTTGGCTCACCAAATTTTGTTTTTCTAGGTTGAAGCGTTCGTCTACAGTAGCAATTTTTATATTTAGGTTTCACTCTGTTCTCTCCTGTATAGATAGATGAATTTGGAACTCTAAATCCAACATGGTTTGTAGTAGCTCTTTGAAACTTGACAAAATAAAAGAGTTCTCAGTTTTGTCTCTATGGTTTGTTTCGTCTTCATGTAGCCCTAGGCACAGACTGTGGAAAAGCACTTTCATTGAGAGTGGTTGCCAAGCTTCTAAGAAATTACAAGTTTCCGAAACATCAGCAAATATTTTTTCACCAAATCTTGATGATACTTGGTGGTTATGATCAGTACACAAATCCCACTTGGCTCACCAAGTTTTGTTCTTCTAGGTTGAAGCGCTCGTCTACAGTAGCAGTTTTTATATTTAGGATTCTCTCTGTTCTCTCCTATACAGAGAGATGAATTTGGAACTCTAAATCCAACATGGATTGTAGTAGCTCTTTGAAACATGACAAAATAAAGGAGTTCTCAGTTTTGTCTCTATAGTTTGTTTAATCTTCAAGTAGCCCTAGGCACAGACTGTGGAAAGCGCTTTTATTGAGAGGGGTTGCCAAGCTTCTAAAAAAAAACGAGTTTCCGAAATACCAGCAAATATTTTTTCACCCAATCTTGATGATACTTTTTGCTAATGATCAGTACACAAATCCCACTTGGCTCACCAAATTTTGTTCTTCTAGGTTGAAGCGTTCGTCTACAGTAGCAGTTTTTATATTTAGGATTCTCTCTGTTCTCTCCTATACAGAGAGATGAATTTGGAACTCTAAATCCAACATGGATTGTAGTAGCTCTTTGAAACATGACAAAATAAAGGAGTTCTCAGTTTTGTCTCTATAGTTTGTTTAATCTTCAAGTAGCCCTAGGCACAGACTGTGGAAAGCGCTTTCATTGAGAGGGGTTGCCAAGCTTCTAAAAAAAAACGAGTTTCCGAAATACCAGCAAATATTTTTTCACCCAATCTTGATGATACTTTTTGCTAATGATCAGTACACAAATCCCACTTGGCTCACCAAATTTTGTTCTTCTAGGTTGAAGCGTTCGTCTACAGTAGCAGTTTTTATATTTAGGATTCTCTCTGTTCTCTCCTATACAGAGAGATGAATTTGGAACTCTAAATCCAACATGGATTGTAGTAGCTCTTTGAAACATGACAAAATAAAGGAGTTCTCAGTTTTGTCTCTATAGTTTGTTTAATCTTCAAGTAGCCCTAGGCACAGACTGTGGAAAGCGCTTTCATTGAGAGGGGTTGCCAAGCTTCTAAAAAAAAACGAGTTTCCGAAATACCAGCAAATATTTTTTCACCCAATCTTGATGATACTTTTTGCTAATGATCAGTACACAAATCCCACTTGGCTCACCAAATTTTGTTCTTCTAGGTTGAAGCGTTCGTCTACAGTAGCAGTTTTTATATTTAGGTTTCTCTCTGTTCTCTCCTATATAGATAGAAGAATTTGGAATCTAAATTTAACATGGATTGTAGTAGCTCTTTGAAACTTGACAAAATAAAGAGTTCTCAGTTTTGTCTCTATGGTTTGTTTCCTCTTCAAGTAGCCCTAGTCACAGACTGTGGAAAAGCACTTTCATGGAGAGGGGTTGCCAAGCTTCTAAGAAATTACGAGTTTCCGAAATACCAGCAAATATTTTTTCACCCAATCTTGATGATACTTGGTGGTAATGATCAGTACACAAATCCCACTTGGCTCACCAAATTTTGTTCTTCAAATTGAAGCGTTCGTCTACAGTAGCAGTTTCTATATTTAGGTTTCTCTCTGTTCTCTCCTATATAGATAGATGAATTTGGAACTCTAAATCCAACATGGTTTTTAGTAGCTCTTTGAAACTTGACAAAATAAAGGAGTTCTCAGTTTTGTCTCTATGCTTTTTTTCCTCTTCCAGTAGCCCTAGGCACAAACTGTGGAAAAGCACTTTCATTGAGAGGGGTTGCCAAGCTTCTAAGAAATTACGAGTGTCTGAAATACCAGCAAATATTTTTTCACCCAATCTTGATGATACTTGGTGGTAATGATCATGACACTTATCCCACTTGGCTCACCAAATTTTGTTCTTCTAGTTTGAAGCTTTCGTCTACAGTAGCAGTTTTTATATTTAGGTTTCCCTCTGTTCTCTCCTATACAGATAGATGAATTTGAACTCTAAATCCAACATGGTTTGTAGTAGCTCTTTGAAACTTGACAAAATAAAGGAGTTCTCAGTTTTCTCTCTATGGTTTGTTACCTCTTCAAGTAGCCCTAGGCACAGACTGTGGAAAAGCACTTTCATTGAGAGGTGTGGCCAAGCTTCTAAGAAATTACGAATTTCCGAAATACCAGCAAATATTTTTTCACCCAATCTTGATGATAGTTGGTGGTAATGATCAGTACACAAATCCCACTTGGCTCACCAAATTTTGTTCTTATATTTTGAAGCGTTCGTCTACAGTAGCAGTTTTTATATTTAGTTTTCCCTCTGTTCTCTCCTATATAGATAGATGAATTTGGAACTCTAAATACAATATGGTTTGTAGTAGCTCTTTGAAACTCGACAAAATAATGGTTTTCTCAGTTTTCTCTCTATGGTTTGTTTCCTCTTCAAGAAGCCCTAGACACACACTGTGGAAAAGCACTTTCATTGAGAGGGGTTGCCATGCTTCTAAGAAATAACGAGTTTCCGAAATACCAGCATATATTTTTTCACGCAATCTTGATGATACTCGTTGCTAATGATCAGTACACAAATCCCACTTGGCTCAACAAATTTTGTTCTTCTAGTTTGAAGCGTTCGTCTACAGTAGCAGTTTTAATATTTAGGTTTCCCTCTGTTCTCTCCTATATAGATAGATGAATTTGGAACTCTAAATCCAACACGGTTTGAAGTAGCTCTTTGAAACTTGACAAAATAAAGGAGTTCTCAGTTTTCTCTCTATGGTTTGTTTCCTCTTCAAGAAGCCTTAGGCACAGACTGTGGAAAAGCACTTTCATTGAGAGGGGTTGCCAGGCTTCTAAGAAATTACAAGTTTCCGAAATACCAGCAAATATTATTTCACCCAATCTTGATGATACTTGGTGGTAATGATCAGTACACAAATCCCACTTTGCTCACCAAATTTTGTTCTACTAGGTTGAAGCATTCGTCTACAGTAGCAGTTTTTATATATAGGTTTCATTCTGTTCTCTCCTATTTAGATAGATGAATTTGGAACACTAAATTCAACATGGTTTTTAGTAGCTCTTTGAAACTTGACAAAATAAAGGAGTTTTCAGTTTTGTCTCTATGGTTTGTTTCCTCTTCAAGTAGCCCTAGGCACAGACTGTGGAAAAGCACTTTCATTGAGAGGGGTTGCCAAGCTTCTAAGAAATAACGAGTTTCCGAAATACCAGCAAATATTTTTTCAGCCAATCTTGATGATACCTGTTGCTGATGATCAGTACACAAATCCCAGTTGGCTCACCAAATTCTGTTCTTCTAGGTTGAAGCGTTCGTCTACAGTAGCAGTTTTTATATTTAGGTTTCCCTCTGTTCTCTCCTATATAGATAGATGAATTTGGAACTCTAAATCCAACATGGTTTGTAGTAGCTCTTTGAAACTTGACAAAATAAAGGAGTTCTCAGTTTTGTCTCTATGGTTTGTTTCCTCTTCAAGTACCCTAGGCACAGACTGTGTAAAAGCACTTTCAATGAGAGGGGTTGCCAAGCTTCTAAGAAATTACGGGTTTCCGAAATACCAGCAAATATTTTTTCACCCAATCTTGATGATACTTGGTGGTAATGATCAGTACACAAATCCCCCTTGGCTCACCAAATTTTGTTCTTCTAGGTTGAAGCGTTCGTCTACAGTAGCAGTTTTTATATTTAGGTTTCCCTCTGTTCTCTCCTATATAGATAGATGTATTTGGAAATCTAAATCCAACATGGTTTGTAGTAGCTCTTTGAAACTTGACAAAATAAAGGAGTTCTCAGTTTTGTCTCTATGGTTGTTTCCTCTTCAAGTAGCCCTAGGCACAGACTGTGGAAAGCACTTTCATTGAGAGGGGTTGCCAAGCTTCTAAGAAATAACGAATTTCCAAAATACCAGCAAATATTTTTTCACCCAATCTTGATGATACTTGGTGGTAATGATCAGTACACAAATCCCACTTGGCTCACCAAATTTTGTTCTTCTAGGTTGAAACGTTGGTCTACAATAGCAGTTTTTATATTTAGGTTTCCGTCTGTTTTCTCCTATATAGATAGATGAATTTGGAACAGTAAATCCAACAGGGTTTATAGTAGCTCTTTGAAACTTGACAAAGTAAAGGAGTTCTCAGTTTTCTCTCTATGGTTTGTTTCCTCTTCAAGTAGCCCTAGGCACAGACAGTGGAAAAGCATTTTCATTGAGAGTGGTTGCCAGGCTTCTAAGAAATTATAAGTTTCCGAAATACCAGCAAATATTTTTTCACCCAATCTTGATGATACTTGGTGGTAATGATCAGTACACAAATCACACTAGGCTCACCAAATTTTGTTCTTCTAGGTTGAAGCGTTCGTCTACAGTAGCTGTTTTTATATTTAGGTTTCTCTCTGTTCTCTCCTATATAGATAGATGAATTTGGAACTCTAAATCCAACATGGATTGTAGTAGCTTTTGAAACTTGACAAAATAAAGGAGTTCGCAGTTTTGTCTCTATGGTTTGTTTCCTCTTCAAGTAGCCCTAGGCACAGATGTGGAAAAGCACTTTCATTGAGAGGGGTTGCCAAGCTTTTAAGAAATAACGAGTTTTCGAAATACCAGCAAAAATTTTTTTAACCCAATCTTGATGATACTTGGTGGTAACGATCAGTACACAGATCCCACTTGGCTCATTAAATTTTGTTCTTCTAGGTTGAAGCCTGAGTCTACAGTAGCAGTTTTTATATTTAGGTTTCACTCTTTTCTCTTATGTATAGATAGATGAATTTGGAACTCTAAATCCAACATGGTTTGTAGTAGCTCTTTGAAACTTGACAAAATAAAGGAGTTCTGAGTTTTGTCTCTATGGTTTGTTTCCTCTTCAAGTAGCCCTAGGCACAGACTGTGGAAAAGCACTTTCATTGAGAGGGCTTGCCAAGCTTCTAAGAAATAACGAGTTTCCGAAATACCAGCAAATATTTTTTCAGCCAATCTTGATGATAGTTGGTGGTAATGATCAGTACACAAATCCCACTTGGCTCACCAAATTTTGTTCTTCTAGGTTGAAGCGTTCGTCTACAGTAGCAGTTTTTATATTTAGGTTTCCCTCTGTTCTCTCCTATATAGATAGATGAATTTGGAACACTAAATCCAACATGGTTTATAGTAGCTCTTTGAAACTTGACAAAATAAAGGAGTTCTCGGTTTTCTCTCTATGGTTTGTTTCCTCTTCAAGTAGCCCTAGGCACAGACTGTGGAAAAGCACTTTCATTGAGAGTGGTTGCCAGGCTTCTAAGAAATTACAAGTTTCCGAAATACCAGCAAATATTTTTTCACCCAATCTTGATGATACTTGGTGGTAATGATCAGTACACAAATCACACTAGGCTCACCAAATTTTGTTGTTCTAGGTTGAAGCGTTCGTCTACAGTAGCTGTTTTTATATTTAGGTTTCTCTCTGTTCTCTCCTATATAGATAGATGAATTTGGAACTCTAAATCCAACATGGATTATAGTAGCTCTTTGAAACTTGACAAAATAAAGAGTTCTCAGTTTTGTCTCTATGGTTTGTTTCCTCTTAAAGTAGCCCTAGGCACAGACTGTGGAAAAGCACTTTCATTGAGAGGGGTTGCCAAGCTTTTAAGAAATAACGAGTTTCCGAAATACCAGGAAAAATTTTTTCACCCAATCTTGACGATACTTGGTGGTAATGATCAGTACACAAATCCCCCTTGGCTCACCAAATTTTGTTCTTCTAGGTTGAAACGTTGGTCTACAATAGCAGTTTTTATATTTAGGTTTTCCTCTGTTCTCTCCTATATAGATAGAAGAATTTGGAACACTAAATCCAACAGGGTTTATAGTAGCTCTTTGAAACTTGACAAAATAAAGGAGTTCTCAGTTTTCTCTCTATGGTTTGTTTCTTCTTCCAGTAGCCCTAGGCACAGACTCTGGAAAAGCACTTTCATTGAGAGTGGTTGCCAGGCTTCTAAGAAATTACAAGTTTCCGAAATACCAGCAAATATTTTTTCACCCAATCTTGATGATTCTTGGTGGTAATGATCAGTACACAAATCACACTAGGCTCACCAAATTTTGTTCTTCTAGGTTGAAGCGTTCGTCTACAGTAGCAGTTTTTATATTTAGGTTTCACAATTTTCTCTCATATACAGATAGATGAATTTGGAACTCTAAATCCAACATGGTTTGTAGTAGCTCTTTGAAACTTGACAAAATAAAGGAGTTCTTTGTTTTGTCTCTATGGTTTGTTTCCTCTTCAAGTAGCCCTAGGCACAGACTGTGGATAAGCACTTTCATTGAGAGGCGTTGCCAAGCTTCTAAGAAATAACGAGTTTCGGAAATACAAGCAAATATTTTTTCACCCAATCTTGATGATAGTTGGTGGTAATGATCAGTACACAAATCCCACTTTGCTCACCAAATTCTGTTCTTCTAGGTTGAAGCGTTCGTCTACAGTAGCAGTTTTTATATTTAGGTTTCCCTCTGTTCCCTCCTATATAGATAGATGAAATTGGAACTCTAAATCCAACATGGTTTGTAGTAGCTGGTTGAAACTTGACAAAATAAAGTAGTTCTCAGTTTTGTCTCTATGGTTTGTTTCCTCTTCAAGTAGCCCTAGGCACAGACTGTGGAAAAGCACTTTCATTGAGAGGTGTTGCCAAGCTTCTAAGAAATTACGAATATCCGAAATACCAGCAAATATTTTTTCACCCAATCTTGATGTTACTTTGTCGTAATGATCAGTACACAAATCCCACTTGGCTCACCAAATTTTGTTCTTCTAGGTTGAAGCGTTCGTCTACAGTAGCAGTTTTTATATTTAGGTTTCCCTCTGTCCTCTCCTATATAGATAGATGAATTTGGAACACTAAATCCAACAGGGTTTATAGTAGCTCTTTGAAACTTGACAAAATAAAGGAGTTCTCAGTTTTCTCTCTATGGTTTGTTTCCTCTTCAAGTAGCCCTAGGCACAGACTGTAGAAAAGCATTTGCATTTAGAGTGGTTGCCAGGCTTCTAAGAAATTACAAGTTTCCGAAATACCAGCAA
Organism: Callospermophilus lateralis; assembly: GCF_048772815.1. Classification (NCBI taxonomy): domain Eukaryota; kingdom Metazoa; phylum Chordata; class Mammalia; order Rodentia; family Sciuridae; genus Callospermophilus; species Callospermophilus lateralis. The sequence continues at coordinate 167,181 of NW_027513440.1, forward strand.
ATATTTTTTCACCCAATCTTGATGATACTTGGTGGTAATGATCAGTACACAAATCACACTAGGCTCACCAAATTTTGTTCTTCTAGGTTGAAGCGTTCGTCTACAGTAGCAGTTTTTATATTTAGGTTTCCCTCTGTTCTCTCCTATATAGATAGATGAATTTGTAACTCTAAATCCAACATGGTTTGTAGTAGCTCTTTGAAACTTGACAAAATAAAGGAGTTCTCAGTTTTGTCTCTATGGTTTGTTTCCTCTTCAAGTAGCCCTAGGCACAGACTGTGGAAAAGCACTTTCATTGAGAGGGGTTGCCAAGCTTCTAAGAAATAACGAGTTTCCGAAATACCAGCAAAAATTTTTTCACCCAATCTTGATGATTCTTGGTGGTAATGATCAGTACACAGATCCCACTTTGCTCACCAAATTTTGTTTTTCTTGGTTCAAGCGTTCGTCTACAGTAGCAGTTTTTATATTTAGGTTTCACTCTTTTCTCTCATATATAGATAGATGAATTTGGAACTCTAAATCCAACATGGTTTGTAGTAGCTCTTTGAAACTTGACAAAATAAAGGAGTTCTGAGTTTTGTCTCTATGGTTTGTTTCCTCTTCAAGTAGCCCTAGGCACAGACTGTGGAAAAGCACTTTCATTGAGAGGGGTTGCCAAGCTTCTAAGAAATAACGAGTTTCCGAAATACCAGCAAATATTTTTTCACCCAATCTTGATGATAGTTGGTGGTAATGATCAGTACACAAATCCCACTTGGCTCACCAAATTTTGTTCTTCTAGGTTGAAGCGTTCGTCTACAGTAGCAGTTTTTATATTTAGGTTTCCCTCTGTTCTCTCCTATATAGATAGATGAATTTGGAACTCTAAATCCAACATGGTTTGTAGTAGCTCTTTGAAACTTGACAAAATAAAGGAGTTCTCAGTTTTGTCTCTATGGTTTGTTTCCTCTTCAAGTAGCCCTAGGCACAGACTGTGGAAAAGCACTTTCATTGAGAGGGGTTGCCAAGCTTCTAAGAAATTACGAGTTTCCGAAATACCAGCAAATATTTTTTCACCCAATCTTGATGATACTTGGTGGTAATGATCAGTACACAAATCCCACTTGGCTCACCAAATTTTGTTCTTCTAGGTTGAAGCGTTCGTCTACAGGAGCAGTTTTTATATTTATGTTTCCCTCTGTTCTCTCCTATATTGATAGATGAATTTGTAACTCTAAATCCAACATGGTTTGTAGTAGCTCTTTGAAACTTGACAAAATAAAGGAGTTCTCAGTTTTGTCTCTATGGTTTGTTTCCTCTTCAAGTAGCCCTAGGCACAGACTGTGGAAAAGCACTTTCATTGAGAGGGGTTGCCAAGCTTCTAGGAAATAACGAGTTTCCGAAATACCAGCAAAAATTTTTTCACCCAATCTTGATGATTCTTGGTGGTAATGATCAGTACACAGATCCCACTTTGCTCACCAAATTTTGTTTTTCTTGGTTGAAGCGTTCGTCTACAGTAGCAGTTTTTATATTTAGGTTTCACTCTTTTCTCTCATATACAGATAGATGAATTTGGAACTCTAAATCCAACATGGTTTGTAGTAGCTCTTTGAAACTTGACAAAATAAAGGTGTTCTGAGTTTTGTCTCTATGGTTTGTTTCCTCTTCAAGTAGCCCTAGGCACAGACTGTGGATAAGCACTTTCATTGAGAGGGGTTGCCAAGCTTCTAAGAAATAACGAGTTTCCGAAATACCAGCAAATATTTTTTCACCCAATCTTGATGATAGTTGGTGGTAATGATCAGTACACAAATCCCACTTGGCTCACCAAATTTTGTTCTTCTAGGTTGAAGCGTTCGTCTACAGTAGCAGTTTTTATATTTAGGTTTCCCTCTGTTCCCTCCTATATAGATAGATGAATTTGGAACTCTAAATCCAACATGGTTTGTAGTAGCTGGTTGAAACTTGACAAAATAAAGTAGTTCTTAGTATTGTCTCTATGGTTTGTTTCCTCTTCAAGTAGCCCTAGGCACAGACTGTGGAAAAGCACTTTCATTGAGAGGTGTTGCCAAGCTTCTAAGAAATTACGAATATCCGAAATACCAGCAAATATTTTTTCACCCAATCTTGATTTTACTTGGTCGTAATGATCAGTACACAAATCCCACTTGGCTCACCAAATTTTGTTCATCTAGGTTGAAGCGTTCGTCTACAGTAGCAGTTTTTATATTTAGGTTTCTCTCTGTTCTCTCCTATATAGATAGATGAAATTGGAACACTAAATCCAACAGCTCTTTGAAACTTGACAAAATAAAGGAGTTCTCAGTTTTCTCTCTATGGTTTGTTTCCTCTTCAAGTAGACCTAGGCACAGACTGTAGAAAAGCACTTTCATTGAGAGTGGTTGACAAGCTTCTAAGAAATTACAAGTTTCCGAAATACCAGCAAATATTTTTTCACCCAATCTTGATGATACTTGGTGGTAATGATCAGTACACAAATCACACTAGGCTCACCAAATTTTGTTCTTCTAGGTTGAAGCGTTCGTCTACAGTAGCTCTTTTTATATTTAGGTTTCTCTCTGTTCTCTCCTATATAGATAGATAAATTTGAAACTCTAAATCAAACATGGATTGTAGAAGCTCTTTGAAACTTGACAAAATAAAGGAGTTCTCAGTTTTGTCTCTATGGTTTGTTTTCTCTTCAAGTAGCCCTAGGCACAGACTGTGGAAAAGCACTTTCATGAGAGGGGTTGAAAGCTTCTCAAGAAATAACGAGTTTCCGAAATACCAGCAAATATTTTTCAGCCAATCTTGATGATTGTTGGTGGTAATGATCAGTACACAAATCCACTTGGCTCACCAAATTTGTTCTTCTAGGTTGAAGCGTTCGTCTACAGTAGCAGTTTTTATATTTAGGTTTTCCCTCTGTTCTCTCCTATATAGATAGATGAATTTGGAACTATAAATCCAACATGGTTTGTAGTACTCCTTGGTTGAAACTTGACAAAATAAAGGAGTTCTCAGTTTTGTCTCTATGGTTTGTTTCCTTCTTCAAGTAGCCCTAGGCACAGACTGTGGAAAAGCACTTTCATTGAGAGGGGTTGCCAAGCTTCTAAGAAATTACGAGTTTCCGAAGTACCAGCAAATATTTTTTTCACCCAATCTTGATGATACTTGGTGGTAATGATCAGTACACAAATCCCACTTTGCTCACCAAATTTGTTCTTCTAGGTTGAAGCGTTCGTCTACAGTAGCAGTTTTTATATTTAGGTTTCCCTCTGTTCTCTCCTATATAGATAGATGAATTGGAACTCTAAATCCAACATGGATTGTAGTAGCTCTTTGAAACTTGACAAAATAAAGGAGTTCTCAGTTTTGTCTCTATGGTTTGTTTTCCTCTTCAAGTAGCCCTAGGCCACAGAGTGTGGAAAAGCACTTTCATTGAGAGGGGTTGCCAAGCTTTTAAGAAATAACGAAGTTTCCGAAATACCAGCAAAAATTTTTTCACCCAATCTTGATGATTCTTGGTGGTAATGATCAGTACACAGATCCCACTTTGCTCACCAAATTTTGTCTTCTAGGTTTGAAGCGTTCGTCTACAGTAGCATTTTTATATTTAGGTTTCACTCTTTTCTCTCATATACAGATAGATGAATTTGGAACTCTAAATCCAACATGGTTTGTAGTAGCTCTTTGAAACTTGACAAAATAAAGGGTGTTCTGAGTTTTGTCTCTATGGTTTGTTTCCTCTTCAAGTAGCCCTAGGCACAGACTGTGGATAAGCACTTTCATGAGAGGGGTTGCCAAGCTTCTAAGAAATAACGAGTTTCCGAAATACCAGCAAATATTTTTTCACCCATTCTTTGATGATAGTTGGTGGTAATGATCAGTACACAAATCCCACTTGGCTCACCAAATTTTGTTCATGTAGGTTGAAGCGTTCGTCTACAGTAGCAGTTTTTATATTTAGGTTTCCCTCTGTTCTCTCCTATAAGATAGATGAATTTGGAACACTAAATCCAACAGGGTTTATAGTAGCTCTTTGAAACTTGACAAAATAAAGGAGTTCTCAGTTTTCTCTCTATGGTTTGTTTCCTCTTCAATTAGCCCCTAGGCACAGACTGTAGAAAAGCACTTTCATTTGAGAGTGGTTGCCAGGCTTCTAAGAAATTACAAGTTTCCGAAATACCAGCAAATAATTTTTCACCCAATCTTGATGATACTTGGTGGTAATGATCAGTACACAAATCACACTAGGCTCACCAAATTTTTGTTCTTCTGGGTTGAAGCGTTCGTCTACAGTAGCTGTTTTTATATTTAGGTTTCTCTCTGTTCTCTCCTATATAGATAGAAAAATTTGAAACTCTAAATCCAACATGGATTGTAGTAGCTCTTTGAAACTTGACAAAATAAAGGAGTTCTCAGTTTTTGTCTCTATGGTTTGTTTTCTCTTCAAGTAGCCCTAGGCACAGACTATGGAAAAGCACTTTCATTGAGAGGGGTTGCCAAGCTTTTAAGAAATAACGATTTCCGAAATACCAGCAAAAATTTTTTCACCCAATCTTGATGATACTTGGTGGTAATGATCAGTACACAGATCCCACGTTGCTCACCAAATTTTGTTCTTCTAGGTTGAAGCGTTCGTCTACAGTAGCAGTTTTTATATTTAGGTTTCACTCTTTTCTCTCATATATAGATAGATGAATTTGGAACTCTAAATCCAAAATGGTTTGTAGTAGCTCTTTGAAACTTGACAAAATAAAGGAGTTCTGAGTTTTGTCTCTATGGTTTGTTTCCTCTTCAAGTAGCCCTAGGCACAGACTGTGGAAAAGCACTTTCATTGAGATGGGTTGACAAGCTTCTAAGAAATAACGAGTTTCCGAAATATCAGCAAATATTTTTTCAGCCAATCTTGATGATACTTGGTGGTAATGATCAGTACACAAATCCCACTTGGCTCACCAAATTTTGTTCTTCTAGGTTGAAGCGTTCGTCTACAGTAGCAGTTTTTATATTTAGGTTTCCCTCTGTTCTCTCCTATATAGATAGATGAATTTGGAACTCTAAATCCAACATGGTTTGTAGTAGCTCTTTGAAACTTGACAAAATAAAGGAGTTCTCAGTTTTGTCTCTATGGTTTGTTTCCTCTTCAAGTAGCCCTAGGCACAGACTGTGGGAAAAGCACTTTCATTGAGAGGGGTTGCCAAGCTTCTAAGAAATTACGAGTTTCCGAAATACCAGCAAATATTTTTTCACCCAATCTTGATGATACTTGGTGGTAATGATCAGTACACAAATCCCACTTGGCTCACCAAATTTTGTTCTTCTAGGTTGAAGCGTTCGTCTACAGTAGCAGTTTTTATATTTAGGTTTCCCTCTGTTCTCTCCTATATAGATAGATGAATTTGGAACTCTAAATCCAGCATGGTTTGTAGTAGCTCTTTGAAACTTGACAAAATAAAGGAGTTCTCAGTTTTGTCTCTATGGTTTGTTTCCTCTTCAAGTAGCCCTAGGCACAGACTGTGGAAAGCACTTTCACTGAGCGTGGTTGCCAATTTCTAAGAAATTAAAATTTCCGAAACACCAGCAATATTTTTTCACAAAATCTTGATGATACTAGGTGGTAATGATCAGTACACAAATCCTACTTGGCTCACCAAATTTTGTTCTTCTAGGTTGAAGCGTTCGTCTACAGTAGCAGTTTTTATATTTAGGTTTCCCTCTGTTCTCTCCTATATAGATAGATGAATTTGGAACTCTAAATCCAACATGGTTTGTAGTAGCTCTTTGAAACTTGACAAAATAAAGGAGTTCTCAGTTTTGTCTTCAAGGTTTGTTTCCTTTTCAAGTAGCCATAGGCACAGACTGTGGAAAAGCACTTTCATTGAGAGGGGTTGCCAAGCTTCTAAGAAACTACGAGTTTCCGAAATACCAGCAAATATTTTTTCACCCAATCTTGATGATACTTGGTGGTAATGATCAGTAAACAAATCCCACTTTGCTCACCAAATTTTGTTCTGCTAGGTGAAGCATTCGTCTACAGTAGCATTTTTATATATAGGTTTCATTCTGTTCTCTCCTATTTAGATAGATGAATTTGGAACTCTAAATCCAACATGGTTTTTTAGCTCTTTGAAACTTGACAAATAAAGGAGTTCTCAGTTTTGTCTCTATGGTTGTTTCCTCTTCAAGTAGCCCTAGGCACAGACTGTGGAAAAGCACTTTCATTGAGAGGGGTTGCCAAGCTTCTAAGAAATAACGAGTTTCCGATATACCAGCAAATATTTTTTCACCCAATCTTGATGATAGTTGGTGGTAATGATCAGTACACAAATCCCACTTGGCTCACCAAATTTTGTTCATGTAGGTTGAAGCGTTCGTCTACAGTAGCAGTTTTTATATTAGGTTTCCCTCTGTTCTCTCCTATATAGATAGATGAATTTGGAACACTAAATCCAACAGGGTTTATAGTAGCTCTTTGAAACTTGACAAAATAAAGGAGTTCTCAGTTTCTCTCTATGGTTTGTTTCCTCTTCAAGTAGCCCTAGGCACAGACTGTAGAAAAGCACTTTCATTGAGAGTGGTTGCCAGGCTTCTAAGAAATTACAAGTTTCCGAAATACCAGCAAATAATTTTTCACCCAATCTTGATGATACTTGGTGGTAATGATCAGTACACAAATCACACTAGGCTCACCAAATTTTGTTCTTCTAGGTTGAAGCGTTCGTCTACAGTAGCTGTTTTTATATTTAGGTTTCTCTCTGTTTTCTCCTATATAGATAGAAAAATTTGAAACTCTAAATCCAACATGGATTGTAGTAGCTCTTGAAACTTGACAAAATAAAGGAGTTCTCAGTTTTGTCTCTATGGTTTGTTTTCTCTTCAAGTAGCCCTAGGCACAGACTATGGAAAAGCACTTTCATTGAGAGGGTTGCCAAGCTTTTAAGAAATAACGATTTTCCGAAATACCAGCAAAAATTTTTCACCCAATCTTGATGATACTTGGTGGTAATGATCAGTACACAGATCCCACGTTGCTCACCAAATTTTGTTCTTCTAGGTTGAAGCGTTCGTCTACAGTAGCAAGTTTTTATATTTAGGTTTCCCTCTGTTCTCTCCTATATAGATAGATGAATTTGGAACTCTAAATCCAACATGGTTTGTAGTAGCTCTTTGAAACTTGAAAAAATAAAGGAGTTCTCAGTTTTGTCTCTATGGTTTGTTTCCTCTTCAAGTAGCCCTAGGCACAGACTGTGGAAAAGCACTTTCATTGAGAGGGGGTTGCCAAGCTTCTAAGAAATTACGAGTTTCCGAAATACCAGCAAATATTTTTTCACCCAATCTTGATGATACTTGGTGGTAATGATCAGTACACAAATCCCACTTGGCTCACCAAATTTTGTTCTTCTAGGTTGAAGCGTTCGTCTACAGTAGCAGTTTTTATATTTAGGTTTCCCTCTGTTCTCTCCTATATAGATAGATGAATTTGGAACTCTAAATCCAACATGGTTTGTAGTAGCTCTTTGAAACTTGACAAAATAAAGGAGTTCTCAGTTTTGTCTCTATGGTTTGTTTCCTCTTCAAGTAGCCCTAGGCACAGACTGTGGAAAAGCACTTTCATTGAGAGGGGTTGCCAAGCTTCTAAGAAATTACGAGTTTCCGAAATACCAGCAAATATTTTTCACCCAATCTTGATGATACTTGGTGGTAATGATCAGTACACAAATCCCACTTGGCTCACCAAATTTTGTTCTTCTAGGTTGAAGCGTTCGTCTACAGTAGCAGTTTTTATATTTAGGTTTCCCTCTGTTCTCTCCTATATAGATAGATGAATTTGGAACTCTAAATCCAACATGGTTTGTAGTAGCTCTTTGAAACTTGACAAATAAAGGAGTTCTCAGTTTTGTCTCTATGGTTTGTTTCCTCTTCAAGTAGCCCTAGGCACAGACTGTGGAAAGCACTTTCACTGAGCGTGGTTGCCAATTTCTAAGAAATTAAAATTTCCGAAACACCAGCAATATTTTTTCACAAAATCTTGATGATACTAGGTGGTAATGATCAGTACACAAATCCTACTTGGCTCACCAAATTTTGTCTTCTAGGTTGAAGCGTTCGTCTACAGTAGCAGTTTTTATATTTAGGTTTCCCTCTGTTCTCTCCTATATAGATAGATGAATTTGGAACTCTAAATCCAACATGGTTTGTAGTAGCTCTTTGAAACTTGACAAAATAAAGGAGTTCTCAGTTTTGTCTTCAAGGTTTGTTTCCTTTTCAAGTAGCCCTAGGCACAGACTGTGGAAAAGCACTTTCATTGAGAGGGGTTGCCAAGCTTCTAAGAAACTACGAGTTTCCGAAATACCAGCAAATATTTTTTCACCCAATCTTGATGATACTTGGTGGTAATGATCAGTAAACAAATCCCACTTTGCTCACCAAATTTTGTTCTGCTAGGTTGAAGCATTCGTCTACAGTAGCAGTTTTTATATATAGGTTTCATTCTGTTCTCTCTATTTAGATAGATGAATTTGGAACTCTAAATCCAACATGGTTTTTTTAGCTCTTTGAAACTTGACAAAATAAAGGAGTTCTCAGTTTTGTCTCTATGGTTTGTTTCCTCTTCAAGTAGCCCTAGGCACAGACTGTGGAAAAGCACTTTCATTGAGAGGGGTTGCCAAGCTTCTAAGAAATAACGAGTTTCCGAAATACCAGCAAATATTTTTTCACCCAATCTTGATGATAGTTGGTGGTAATGATCAGTACACAAATCCCACTTGGCTCACCAAATTTTGTTCATGTAGGTTGAAGCGTTCGTCTACAGTAGCAGTTTTTATATTTAGGTTTCCCTCTGTTCTCTCCTATATAGATAGATGAATTTGGAACACTAAATCCAACAGGGTTTATAGTAGCTCTTTGAAACTTGACAAAATAAAGGAGTTCTCAGATTTTCTCTCTATGGTTTGTTTCCTCTTCAAGTAGCCCTAGGCACAGACTGTAGAAAAGCACTTTCATTGAGAGTGGTTGCCAGGCTTCTAAGAAATTACAAGTTTCCGAAATACCAGCAAATAATTTTTCACCCAATCTTGATGATACTTGGTGGTAATGATCAGTACACAAATCACACTAGGCTCACCAAATTTTGTTCTTCTAGGTTGAAGCGTTCGTCTACAGTAGCTGTTTTTATATTTAGGTTTCTCTCTGTTCTCTCCTATATAGATAGAAAAATTTGAAACTCTAAATTCCAACATGGATTGTAGTAGCTCTTTGAAACTTGACAAAATAAAGGAGTTCTCAGTTTTGTCTCTATGGTTTGTTTTCTCTTCAAGTAGCCCTAGGCACAGACTATGGAAAAGCACTTTCATTGAGAGGGGTTGCCAAGCTTTTAAGAAATAACGATTTTCCGAAATACCAGCAAAAATTTTTTCACCCAATCTTGATGATACTTGGTGGTAATGATCAGTACACAGATCCCACGTTGCTCACCAAATTTTGTTCTTCTAGGTTGAAGCGTTCGTCTACAGTAGCAGTTTTTATATTTTAGGTTTCACTCTTTTCTCTCATATATAGATAGATGAATTTGGAACTCTAAATCCAAAATGGTTTGTAGTAGCTCTTTGAAACTTGACAAAATAAAGGAGTTCTGAGTTTTGTCTCTATGGTTTGTTTCCTCTTCAAGTAGCCCTAGGCACAGACTGTGGAAAGCACTTTAATTGAGAGGGGTTGCCAAACTTCTACGAAATAACGAGTTTCCGAAATACCAGCAAATATTTTTTCACCCAATCTTGATGATACATGGTGGTAATGATCAGTACACAAATCCCACTTTGCTCACCAAATTTTGTTCTGCTAGGTTGAAGCATTCGTCTACAGTAGCAGTTTTTATATATAGGTTTCATTCTGTTCTCTCCTATTTAGATAGATGAATTTGCAACTCTAAATCCAACATGGTTTTTTTAGCTCTTTGAAACTTGACAAAATAAAGGAGTTCTCAGTTTTGTCTCTATTGGTTGTTCCTCTTCAAGTAGCCCTAGGCACAGACTGTGGAAAAGCACTTTCATTGAGAGGGGTTGCCAAGCTTCTAAAAAATAAAGAGTCCGAAATACCCGCAAATATTTTTCACCCAATCTTGATGATAATTGGTGGTAATGATCAGTACACAAATCCCACTTGGCTCACCAAATTTTCTTCTTCTAGGTTGAAGCGTTCGTCTACAGTAGCAGTTTTTATATTTAGGTTTCCTTTGTTTCTCTCCTGTAAGATAGATGAATTTGGAACTCTAAATCCAACATGGTTGGTAGTAGCTCTTTGAAACTTGACAAAATAAAGGTGTTCTCAGTTTTGTCTCTATGGTTTGTTTTCTCTTCAAGTAGCCCTAGACACAGACTGTGGAAAAGCACTTTCATTGAGAGGGGTTGCCAAGCTTCTAAGAAATTACGAGTTTCCGAAATACCAGCAAATATTTTTTCAGCCAATCTTGATGATACCTGTTGCTGAAGATCAGTACACAAATCCCACTTGGCTCACCAAATCTGTTCTTCTAGGTTGAAGCGTTCGTCTACAGTAGCAGTTTTTATATTTAGGTTTCCCTCTGTTCTCTCCTGTATAGATAGATGAATTTGGAACTCTAAATCCAACATGGTTGGTAGTAGCTCTTTGAAACTTGACAAAATAAAGGAGTTCTCAGTTTTGTCTCTATGGTTTGTTTCCTCTTCAAGTAGCCCTAGGCACAGACTGTGGAAAAGCACTTTCATTGAGAGGGGTTGCCAAGCTTCTAAGAAATTACGAGTTTCAGAAATACCAGCAAATATTTTTTCAGCCATCTTGATGATGACCTGTTGCTGATGATCAGTACACAAATCCCACGTGGCTCACCAAAATTCTGTTCTTCTAGGTTCAAGCGTTCGTCTACAGTAGCAGTTTTTATATTTGGTTTCCCTCTGTTCTCTCCTATATAGATAGATGAATTTGGAACTCTAAATCCAACATGGTTTGTAGTAGCTCTTTGAAACTTGACAAAATAAAGGACTTCTCAGTTTTGTCTCTATGGTTTGTTTCCTCTTCAAGTAGCCCTAGGCACAGACTGTTGAAAAGCACTTTCATTGAGAGGGGTTGCCAAGCTTCTAAGAAATTACGAGTTTCCCAAATACCAGCAAATATTTTTTCACCCAATCTTGATGATACTTGGTGGTAATGATCAGTACACAAATCCCAATTTGCTCACCAAATTTTGTTCTTCTAGGTTGAAGCATTCGTCTACAGTAGCAGTTTTTATATATAGGTTTCATTCTGTTCTCTCCTATTTAGATAGATGAATTTGGAACTCTAAATCCAACATGGTTTGTAGTAGCTCTTTGAAACTTGACAAAATAAAGAATTTCTCAGTTTTGTCTCTATGGTTTGTTTCCTCTTCAAGTAACCCTAGGCACAGACTGTGGAAAAGCACTTTCATTGAGAGGGGTTGCCAAGCTCCTAAGAAATAACGAGTTTCCGAAATACCTTCAAATATTTTTTCACCCAATCTTGATGATACTTGGTGGTAATGATCAGTACACAAATCCCACTTAGCTCACCAAAATTTTGTTCTTCTAGGTGAAGCGTTCGTCTACAGTAGCAGTTTTTATATTTAGGTTTTCCTCTGTTCTCTCCTATATAGATAGATTAATTTGGAACTCTAAATCCAACATGGTTTGTAGTAGCTCTTTGAAACTTGACAAAATAAAGGAGTTCTCAGTTTTGTCTCTATGGTTGTTTCCTCTTCAAGTAGCCCTAGGCACAGACTGTGGAAAGCACTTTAATTGAGAGGGTTGCAAGCTTCTACGAAATAACGAGTTTCCGAAATACCAGCAAATATTTTTTCACCCAATCTTGATGATACTTGGTGGTAATGATCAGTACACAAATCCCACTTGGCTCACCAAATTCTGTTCTTCTAGGTTGAAGCGTTCGTCTACAGTAGCAGTTTTTATATTTAGGTTTCCCTCTGTTCTCTCGAATATAGATAGATGAATTTGGAACTCTAAATCCAACATGGTTTGTAGTAGCTCTTGAAACTTGACAAAATAAAGGAGTTCACAGTTTTGTCTCTAAGGTTTGTTTCCTTTTCAAGTAGCCCTAGGCACAGACTGTGGAAAAGCACTTTCATAGAGAGGGGGTTGCCAAGCTTCTAAGAAATAAAGAGTTTCCGAAATACCAGCAAACATTTTTCACCCAATCTTGATGATACTTGGTGGTAATGATCAGTACACAAATCCCACTTAGCTCACCAAATTTTGTTCTTCTAGGTTGAAGCGTTCGTCTACAGTAGCAGTTTTTTATATTTAGGTTTCCCTCTGTTCTCTCCTATATAGATAGATGAATTTGGAACTCTAAATCCAACCTGGTTTGTAGTAGCTCTTGAAACTTGACAAAATAAAGGAGTTCTCAGTTTTGTCTCTATGGTTTGTTTCCTCTTCAAGTAGCCCTAGGCACAGACTGTGGAAAGCACTTTAATTGAGAGGGGTTGCCATGCTTCTAAGAAATAACGAGTTTCCGAAATACCAGCAAATATTTTTTTCACCCAATCTTGATGATACTTGTTGGTAATGATCAGTACACAAATCCCACTTGGCTCACCAAATTTTGTTCTTCTAGATTGAAGCGTTCGTCTACAGTAGCAGTTTTTATATTTAGGTTTCCCTCTGTTCTCTCCTATATACATAGATGAATTTGGAACCCTAAATCCAACATGGTTGGTAGTAGCTATTTGAAACTTGACAAAAGAAAGGAGTTCTCAGTTTTGTCTCTATGGTTTGTTTCCTCTTTAAGTAGCCCTAGGCACAGACTGTGGAAAAGCACTTTCATTGAGAGGGGTTGCCAAGCTTCTAAGAAATAACGAGTTTCCGAAATACCAGCAAATATTTTTTCACCCAATCTTGATGATACTTGGTGGTAATGATCAGTAAACAAATACCACTTTGCTCACCAAATTTTGTTCTGCTAGGTTGAAGCATTCGTCTACAGTAGCAGTTTTTATATATAGGTTTCATTCTGTTCTCTCCTATTTAGATAGATGAATTTGGAACTCTAAATCCAACGTGGTTTTTTTAGCTCTTTGAAACTTGACAAAATAAAGGAGTTCTCAGTTTTGTCTCTATGGTTTGTTTCCTCTTCAAGTAGCCCTAGGCACAGACTGTGGAAAAGCACTTTCATTCAGAGGGGTTGCCAAGCTTCTAAGAAATTTACGAGTTTCCGAAATACCAGCAAATAGTTTTTCAGCCAATCTTGATGATACCTGTTGCTGATGATCAGTACACAAATCCCACTTGGCTCACCAAATTCTGTTCTTCTAGGTTGAATCGTTCGTCTACAGTAGCAGTTTCTATATTTAGGTTTCCCTCTCTTCTCTCCTATATAGATAGATGAATTTGGAACTGTAAATCCAACATGGTTTGTAGTAGCTCTTTGAAACTTGACAAAATAAAGGAGTTCTCAGTTTTGTCTCTATTGGTTGTTTCCTTTTCAAGTAGCCCTAGGCACAGACTGTGGAAAAGCACTTTCATTGAGAGGGGTTGCCAAGCTTCTAAGAAATAACGAGTTTCCGAAATACCAGCAAATATTTTTTCAGCCAATCTTGATGATACCTGTTGCTGATGATCAGTACACAAATCCCACTTGGCTCACCAAATTCTGTTCTTCTAGGTTGAAGCGTTCGTCTACAGTAGCAGTTTTTATATTTAGGTTTCCCTCTGTTCTCTCCTATATAGATAGATGAATTTGGAACTCTAAATCCAACATGGTTGGTAGTAGCTCTTGAAACTTGACAAAATAAAGCAGTTCACAGTTTTGTCTCTAAGGTTTGTTTCCTTTCAAGTAGCCCTAGGCACAGACTGTGTAAAAGCACTTTCATTGAGAGGGGTTGCCAAGCTTCTAAGAAATTACGAGTTTCCGAAATACCAGCAAATATTTTTTCACCCAAACTTGATGATACTTGGTGGTAATGATCAGTACACAAATCCCACTTAGCTCACCAAATTTTGTTCTTCTAGGTTGAAGCGTTCGTCTACAGTAGCAGTTTTTATATTTAGGTTTTCCTCTGTTCTCTCCTATATAGATAGATTAATTTGGAACTCTAAATCCAACATGTTTTGTAGTAGCTCTTTGAAACTTGACAAAATAAAGGAGTTCTCAGTTTTGTCTCTATGGTTTGTTTCCTCTTCAAGTAGCCCTAGGCACAGACTGTGGAAAGCACTTTAATTGAGAGGGGTTGCCAAGCTTCTACGAAATAACGAGTTTCCGAAATACCAGCAAAATATTTTTTCACCCAATCTTGATGATACTTGGTGGTAATGATCAGTACACAAATCCCACTTGGCTCATCAAATTCTGTTCTTCTAGGTTGAAGCGTTCGTCTACAGTAGCAGTTTTTATATTTAGGTTTCCCTCTGTTCTCTCCTATATAGATAGATGAATTTGGAACTCTAAATCCAACATGGTTTGTAGTAGCTCTTGAAACTTGACAAAATAAAGGAGTTCACAGTTTTGTCTCTAAGGTTTGTTTCCTTTTCAAGTAGCCCTAGGCACAGACTGTGGAAAAGCACTTTCATTGAGAGGGGTTGCCAAGCTTCTAAGAAATAAAGAGTTTCCGAAATACCAGCAAACAATTTTTTCAACCCAATCTTGATGATACTTGGTGGTAATGATCAGTACACAAATCCCACTTAGCTCACCAAATTTTGTTCTTCTAGGTTGAAGCGTTCGTCTACAGTAGCAGTTTTTATATTTAGGTTTCCCTCTGTTCTCTCCTATATAGATAGATGAATTTGGAACTCTAAATCCAACATGGTTTGTAGTAGCTCTTTGAAACTTGACAAAATAAAGGAGTTCTCAGTTTTGTCTCTATGGTTTGTTTCCTCTTCAAGTAGCCCTAGGCACAGACTGTGGAAAGCACTTTAATTGAGAGGGGGTTGCCATGCTTCTAAGAAATAACGAGTTTCCGAAATACCAGCAAATATTTTTTCACCCAATCTTGATGATACTTGTTGGTAATGATCAGTACACAAATCCCACTTGGCTCACCAAATTTGTTCTTCTAGATTGAAGCGTTCGTCTACAGTAGCAGTTTTTTATATTTAGGTTTCCCTCTGTTCTCTCCTATATACATAGATGAATTTGGAACCCTAAATCCAACATGGTTGGTAGTAGCTCTTTGAAACTTGACAAAATAAAGGAGTTCTCAGTTTTGTCTCTATGGTTTGTTTCCTCTTCAAGTAGCCCTAGGCACAGACTGTGGAAAAGCACTTTCATTGAGAGGGGTTGCCAAGCTTCTAAGAAATAACGAGTTTCCGAAATACCAGCAAATATTTTTTCACCCAATCTTGATGATACTTGGTGGTAATGATCAGTAAACAAATCCACTTGGCTCACCAAATTTTGTTCTGCTAGGTTGAAGCATTCGTCTACAGTAGCAGTTTTTATATATAGGTTTCATTCTGTTCTCTCCTATTTAGATAGATGAATTTGGAACTCTAAATCCAACATGGTTTTTTTAGCTCTTTGAAACTTGACAAAATAAAGGAGTTCTCAGTTTTGTCTCTATGGTTTGTTTCCTCTTCAAGTAGCCCTAGGCACAGACTGTGGAAAAGCACTTTCATTGAGAGGGGTTGCCAAGCTTCTAAGAAATTACGAGTTTCCGAAATACCAGCAAATATTTTTCAGCCAATCTTGATGATACCTGTTGCTGATGATCAGTACACAAATCCCACTTGGCTCACCAAATTCTGTTCTTCTAGGTTGAATCGTTCGTCTACAGTAGCAGTTTCTATATTTAGGTTTCCCTCTCTTCTCTCCTATATAGATAGATGTATTTGGAACTCTAAATCCAACATGGTTTGTAGTAGCTCTTTGAAACTTGACAAAATAAAGGAGTTCTCAGTTTTGTCTCTATGGTTTGTTTCCTCTTCAAGTAGCCCTAGGCACAGACTGTGGAAAGCACTTTAATTGAGAGGGGATGCCAAGCTTCTCCGAAATAACGAGTTTCCGAAATACCAGCAAAATATTTTTTCACCCAATCTTGATGATACTTGGTGGTAATGATCAGTACACAAATCTCACTTGGCTCACCAAATTTTTTTCTTCTATGTTGAAGCGTTCGTCTACAGTAGCAGTTTTTATATTTAGGTTTCCCTCTGTTCTTTCCTATATACATAGATGAATTTGGAACTCTAAATCCAACATGGTTGGTAGTAGCTCTTTGAAACTTGACAAAATAAAGGAGTTCTCAGTTTTTGTCTCTATGGTTTGTTTCCTCTTCAAGTAGCCCTAAGCACAGACTGTGGAAAAGCACTTTCATTGAGAGGGGTTGCCAAGCTTCTAAGAAACTACGAGTTTCCAAAATACCAGCAAATACTTTTTCCCCCAATCTTGATGATACTTGGTGGTAATGATCAGTAAACAAATCCCACTTTGCTCACCAAATTTTGTTCTGCTAGGTTGAAGCATTCGTCTACAGTAGCAGTTTTAATATATATGTTTCATTCTGTTCTCTCCTATATAGATAGATGAATTTGGAACACTAAATCCAACATGGTTTGTAGTAGCTCTTTGAAACTTGAAAAATAAAGGAGTTCTCAGTTTTGTCTCTATTGGTTGTTTCCTCTTCAAGTAGCCCTGGGCACAGACTGTGGAAAAGCACTTTCATTGAGAGGGGTTGCCAAGCTTCTAAGAAATAACGAGTTTCCGAAATACCAGCAAATATTTTTCAGCCAATCTTGATGATACCTGTTGCTGATGATCAGTACACAAATCCCACTTGGCTCACCAAATTCTGTTCTTCTAGGTTGAAGCGTTCGTCTACAGTAGCAGTTTTTATATTTAGGTTTCCCTCTGTTCTCTCCTATATAGATAGATGAATTTGGAACTCTAAATCCAACATGGTTTGTAGTAGCTCTTGAAACTTGACAAAATAAAGGAGTTCACAGTTTTGTCTCTAAGGTTTGTTTCCTTTTCAAGTAGCCCTAGGTACAGACTGTGGAAAAGCACTTTCATTGAGAGGGGTTGCCAAGCTTCTAAGAAATTACGAGTCTCCGAAATACCAGCAAATATTTTTTCACCCAATCTTGATGATACTTGGTGGTAATGATCAGTACACAAATCCCACTTGGCTCACCAAATTTTGTTCTTCTAGGTTGAAGCGTTCGTCTACAGTAGCAGTTTTTATATTTAGGTTTCCCTCTGTTCTCTCCTATATAGATAGATGAATTTGGAACTCTAAATCCAACATGGTTTGTAGTAGCTCTTTGAAACTTGAAAAATAAAGGAGTTCTCAGTTTTGTCTCTATGGTTTGTTTCCTCTTCAAGTAGCCCTAGGCACAGACTGTGGAAAGCACTTTAATTGAGAGGGGTTGCCAAGCTTCTACGAAATAACGAGTTCCCGAAATACCAGCAAATATTTTTTCACCCAATCTTGATGATACTTGGTGGTAATGATCAGTACACAAATCCCACTTGGCTCACCAAATTTTGTTCTTCTAGGTTGAAGCGTTCGTCTACAGTAGCAGTTTTTATATTTAGGTTTCCCTCTGTTCTCTCCTATATACATAGATGAATTTGGAACTCTAAATCCAACATGGTTGGTAGTAGCTCTTTGAAACTTGACAAAATAAAGGAGTTCTCAGTTTTGTCTCTATGGTTTGTTTCCTCTTCAAGTAGCCCTAGGCACAGACTGTGGAAAAGCACTTTCATTGAGAGGGGTTGCCAAGCTTCTAAGAAATTACGAGTTTCCGAAATACCAGCAAATATTTTTTCACCCAATCTTGATGATACTTGGTGGTAATGATCAGTACACAAATCCCACTTGGCTCACCAAATTTTGTTCTGCTAGGTTGAAGCATTCGTCTACAGTAGCAGTTTTTATATATAGGTTTCATTCTGTTCTCTCCTATTTAGATAGATGAATTTGGAACTCTAATCCAACATGGTTTTTTAGCTCTTTGAAACTTGACAAAATAAAGGAGTTCTCAGTTTTGTCTCTATGGTTTGTTTCCTCTTCAAGTAGCCCTAGGCACAGACTGTGGAAAAGCACTTTCATTGAGAGGGGTTGCCAAGCTTCTAAGAAATAACGAGTTTCCGAAATACCAGCAAATATTTTTTCAGCCAATCTTGATGATACCTGTTGCTGATGATCAGTACACAAATCCCACTTGGCTCACCAAATTCTGTTCTTCTAGGTTGAAGCGTTCGTCTACAGTAGCAGTTTCTATATTTAGGTTTCCCTCTCTTCTCTCCTATATAGATAGATGAATTTGGAACTCTAAATCCAACATGGGTTTGTAGTAGCTCTTTGAAACTTGACAAAATAAAGGAGTTCTCAGTTTTGTCTCTAAGGTTTGTTTCATTTTCAAGTAGCCCTAGGCACAGACTGTGGAAAAGCACTTTCATTGAGAGGGGTTGCCAAGCTTCTAAGAAATAAAGAGTCCGAAATACCCGCAAATATTTTTTCAGCCAATCTTGATGATACTTGGTGGTAATGATCAGTATACAAATCCCACTTTGCTCACCAAATTTTGTTCTTCTATGTTGAAGCGTTCGTCTACAGTAGCAGTTTTTATATTTAGGTTTTCCTCTGTTCTCTCATATATAGATAGATGAATTTGGAACTCTAAATCCAACATGGTTTGTAGTAGCTCTTTGAAACTTGACAAAATAAAGGAGTTCTCAGTTTTGTTTCTATGGTTTGTTTCCTCTTAAAGTAGCCCTAGGCACAGACTGTGGAAAGCACTTTCATTGAGATGGGTTGCCAAGCTTCTAAGAAATAACGAGATTCCCAAATACCAGCAAATATTTTTTCACCCAATCTTGATGATACTTGGTGGTAATGATCCAGTAAACAAATCCCACTTTGCTCACCAAATTTTGTTCTGCTAGGTTGAAACATTCGTCTACAGTAGCAGTTTTTATATATAGGTTTCATTCTGTTCTCTCCTATTTAGATAGATGAATTTGGAACTCTAAATCCAACATGGTTTTTTTAGCTCTTTGAAACTTGACAAAATAAAGGAGTTCTCAGTTTTGTCTCTATGGTTTGTTTCCTCTTCAAGTAGCCCTAGGCACAGACTGTGGAAAAGCACTTTCATTGAGAGGGGTTGCCAAGCTTCTAAGAAATAACGAGTTTCCGAAATACCAGCAAATATTTTTTCAGCCAATCTTGATGATACATGTTGCTGATGATCAGTACACAAATCCCACTTTGCTCACCAAATTTTGTTCTTCTAGGTTGAAGCGTTCGTCTACAGTAGCAGTTTTTATAGTTAGGTTTCCCTCTGTTCTCTCATATATAGATAGTTGAATTTGGAACTCTAAATCCAACATGGTTTGTAGTAGCTCTTTGAAACTTGACAAAATAAAGGAGTTCTCAGTTTTGTCTCTATGGTTTGTTTCCTCTTAAAGTAGCCCTAGGCACAGACTGTGGAAAGCACTTTCATTGAGATGGTTTGCCAATCTTCTAAGAAGTAACGAGATTCCCAAATACCAGCAAATATTTTTTCACCCAATCATTGATGATACTTGGTGGTAATGATCAGTACACTAATCCCACTAATCTCACCAAATTTTGTTCTTCTAGGTTGAAGTGTTCCTCTACAGTAGCAGTTTTTATATTTAGGTTTCCCTCTGTTCTCTCCTCTATATATAGATGAATTTGGAACTCTAAATCCAATATGGATTGTAGTAGCTCTTTGAAAAATTGACAAAATAAAGGAGTTCTCAGTTTTGTCTCTATGTTTGTTTCCTTTTCAAATAGCCCTAGGCACAGACTGTGGAAAAGCACTTTCATTGAGAGGGGTTGCCAAGCTTCTAAGAAATAACGATTCCGAAATACCCGCAAATATTTTTTCACCCAATCTTGATGATAATTGGTGGTAATGATGAGTACACAAATCCCACTTGGCTCACCAAATTTTCTTCTTCTAGGTTGAAGCTTTCGTCTACAGTAGCAGTTTTTATATTTAGGTTTCCCTCTGTTCTCTCCTATATAGATAGATGAATTTGGAACTCTAAATACAACATGGTTTGTGGTAGCTCTTTGAAACTTGACAAAATAAAGGAGTTCTCAGTTTTGTCTCTATGGTTTGTTTCCTCTTCAAGTAGCCCTAGGCACAGACTGTGGAAAAGCACTTTCATTGAGAGGGGTTGCCAAGATTCTAAGAAATAACGAGTTTCCGAAATACCAGCAAATATTTTTTAAGCCAATCTTGATGATACCTGTTACTGATGATCAGTACACAAATCCCACTTGGCTCACCAAATTCTATTCTTCTAGGTTCAAGCGTTCGTCTACAGTAGCAGTTTTTATTTTTTAGGTTTCCCTCTGTTCTCACCTATATAGATAGATGAATTTGGAACTCTAAATCCAACATGGTTTGTAGTAGCTCTTTGAAACTTGAAAAAATGAAGGAGTTCTCAGTTTTGTCTCTAAGGTTTGTTTCCTCTTCAAGGTAGACCTAGGCACACACTGAGGAAAAGCACTTTCATTGAGAGGGGTTGCCAAGCTTCTAAGAAATTACGAGTTTCCGAAGTACCAGCAAATATTTTTTTACCGAATCTTGATAATTCATGGTGGTAATGATCAGTGCACAAATCCCACTTGGCTCACCAAATTTTGTTCTTCTAGGTTGAAGCGTTCGTCTACAGTAGCAGTTTTTATATTTAGGTTTCCCTCTGTTCTCTCCTATATAGATAGATGAATTTGGAACTCTAAATCCAACATGGTTTGTAGTAGCTCTTTGAAACTTGACAAAATAAAGGAGTTCTCAGTTTTGTCTCTATGGATTGTTTCCTCTTCAAGTAGCCTTAGGCACAGACTGTGGAGAGGCAATTTCATTGAGAGGGGTGCCAAGCTTCTAAGAAATTACGAGTTTCCGAAATACCAGCAAATATATTTTCACCCTATCTTGATGATACTTGGTGGTAATGATCAGTACACAAATCCCACTTTGCTCACCAAATTTTGTTCTTCTAGGTTGAAGCATTCGTCTACAGTAGCAGTTTTTATACATAGGTTTCATTTTCTTCTCTCCTATTTAGATAGATGAATTTGGAACTCTAAATCCAACATGGTTTTTAGTAGCTCTTTGAAACTTGACAAAATAAAGGAGTTCTCAGTTTTGTCTCTATGGTTTGTTTCCTCTTCAAGTAGCCCTAGGCACAGACTGTGGAAAAGCACTTTCATTGAGAGGGGTTGCCAAGCTTCTAACAAATAACGAGTTTCCGAAATACCAGCAAATATATTTTCAGCCAATCTTGATGATACCTGTTGCTGATGATCAGTACACAAATCCCACTTGGCTCACCAAATTCTGTTCTTCTAGGTTGAAGCGTTCGTCTACAGTAGCAGTTTTTATATTTAGGTTTCCCTCTGTTCTCTCCTATATAGATAGATGAATTTGGAACTCTAAATCCAACATGGTTTGTAGTAGCTATTTGAAACTTGACAAAATAAAGGAGTTCTCAGTTTTGTCTCTATGGTTTGTTTCCTCTTCAAGTAGCCCTAGGCACAGACTGTGGAAAAGCACTTTCATTGAGAGTGGTTGCCAAGCTTCTAAGCAATTACGAGTTTCCGATATACCAGCAAAAATTTTGTCACCCAATCTTGATGATACATGGTGGTAATGATCAGTGCACAAATCCCCACTTTGCTCACCAAATTTTGTTCTTCTAGGTTGAAGCGTTCGTCTACAGTAGCAGTTTTTATATTTAGGTTTCCCTCTGTTCTCTCCTATATAGATAGATGAATTTGGAACTCTAAATCCAACATGGTTGTGTAGTAGCTCTTTGAAACTTGACAAAATAAAGGAGTTCTCAGTTTTGTCTCTATGGTTTTTTTCCTCTTCGAGTAGCCCTAGGCACAGACTGTGGAAAGCACTTTCATTGAGATGGGTTGCCAAGCTTCTAAGAAATAACGAGATTCCCAAATACCAGCAAATATTTTTTCACCCAAACTTGATGATACTTGGTGGTAATGATCAGTACAATAATCCCACTAGGCTCACCAAATTTTGTTCTTCTAGGTTGAAGCATTCGTCTACAGTAGCAGTTTTTATATTTAGGTTTCCCTCTGTTCTCTCCTCTATAGATAGATGAATTAGGAACTCTAAATCCAACATGGATTGTAGTAGCTCTTTGAAAAATTGAAAAAATAAAGGAGTTCTCAGTTTTGTCTCTATGGTTTGTTTCCTTTTCAAGTAGCCCTAGCACAGACTGTGGAAAAGCACGTTCATTGAGAGGGGTTGCCAAGCTTCTAACAAATAACGAGTCCGAAATACCCGCAAATATTTTTTCACCCAATTTTGATGATAATTGGTGGTAATGATGAGTACACAAATCCCACTTGGCTCACCAAATTTTGTTCTTCTAGGTTGAAGCGTTCGTCTACAGTAGCAGTTTTTATATTTAGGTTTCACTCTGTTCTCTCCTATATAGATAGATGAATTTGGAACTCTAAATACAACATGGTTTGTAGTAGCTCTTTGAAACTTGACAAAATAAAGGAGTTCTCAGTTTTGTCTCTATGGTTTGTTTCCTCTTCAAGTAGCCCTAGGCACAGACTGTGGAAAAGCACTTTCATTGAGAGGGATTGCCAAGCTTCTAAGAAATAACGAGTTTCCGAAATACCAGCAAATATTTTTTCAGCCAATCTTGATGATACCTGTTGGTGATGATCAGTACACAAATCCCACTTGGCTCACCAATTTTGTTCTTCTAGGTTGAAGCGTTCGTCTACAGTAGCAGTTTTTATATTTAGGTTTCCCTCTGTTCTCTCCCATATAGATAGATGAATTTGGAACTCTAAATCCAACATGGTTTGTAGTAGCTCTTTGAAACTTGACAAAATAAAGGAGTTCTCAGTTTTGTCTCTATGGTTTGTTTCCTCTTCAAGTAGCCCTAGGCACAGACTGTGGAAAGCACTTTCATTGAGAGGGGTTGCCAAGCTTCTACGAAATAACGAGTTTCCGAAATACCAGCAAATATTTTTTCACCCAATCTTGATGATACATGGTGCTAATGATCAGTACACAAATCCCACTTGGCTCACCAAATTTTGTTCTTCTAGGTTGAAGCATTCGTCTACAGTAGCAGTTTTTATATTTAGGTTTTACTCTGTTCTCTCCTATATAGAAAGATGAATTTGGAACTCTAAATCCAACATGGTTTGTAGTAGCTCTTTGAAACTTGACAAAATAAAGGAGTTCTCAGTTTTGTCGCTATGGTTTGTTTCCTCTTCAAGTAGCCCTAGGCACAGACTGTGGAAAAGCACTTTCATTGAGAGGGGTTCCCAAGCTTCTAAGAAATCACGAGTTTCCGAAATACCAGCAAATATTTTTTCACCAATCTTGATGATACTTGGTGGTAATGATCAGTACACAAATCCCACTTGGCTCACCAAATTTTGTTCTTCTAGGTTGAAGCATTCGTCTACAGTAGCAGTTTTTATATTTAGGTTTTCCTCTGTTCTCTCCTATATAGAAAGATGAATTTGGAACTCTAAATCCAAACATGGTTTGTAGTAGCTCTTTGAAACTTGACAAAATAAAGGAGTTCTCAGTTTTGTCGCTATGGTTTGTTTCCTCTTCAAGTAGCCCTAGGCACAGACTGTGGAAAAGCACTTTCATTGAGAGTGGTTCCCAAGCTTCTAAGAAATCACGAGTTTCCGAAATACCAGCAAATATTTTTTCACCCAATCTTGATGATACTTGGTGCTAATGATCAGTACACAAATCCCACTTGGCTCACCAAATTTTGTTCTTCTAGGTTGAAGCGTTCGTCTACAGTAGCAGTTTTTATATTTAGGTTTCCCTCTGTTCTCTCCTATATAGAAAGATGAATTTGGAACTCTAAATCCAACATGGTTTGTAGTAGCTCTTTGAAACTTGACAAAATAAAGGAGTTCTCAGTTTTGTCGCTATGGTTTGTTTCCTCTTCAAGTAGCCTAGGCACAGACTGTGGAAAAGCACTTTCATTGAGAGGGGTTGCCAACCTTCTAAGAAATGAGTTTCCGAAATACCAGCAAATATTTTTTCACCCAATCTTGATGATACTTGGTGGTAATGATCAGTACACAAATCCCACTTGGCTTACCAAATTTTGTTCTTCTAGGTTGAAGCGTTCGTCTACAGTAGCAGTTTTTATATTTAGGTTACCCTCTGTTCTCTCCTTATAGATAGATGAATTTGGAACTCTAAATCCAACATGCTTTGTAGTAGCCCCTTGAAACTTGACCAAAATAAAGGAGTTCTCAGTTTTGTCTCTATGGTTTGTTTCCTCTTGAAGTAGCCCTAGGCACAGACTGTGGAAAAGCACTTTCATTGAGAGGGGTTGCCAAGCTTCTAAGAAATAACGAGTTTCCGAAATACCAGCAAATATTTTTTCACCCAATCTTGATGATACTTGTTGCTAATGATCAGTACACAAATCCCACTTGGCTCACCAAATTTTGTTCTTCTAGGTTGAAGCGTTCGTCTACAGTAGCAGTTTTTATATTTAGGGTTTCCGTCTGTTCTCTCATATATAGATAGATGAATTTGGAACTCTAAATCCAACATGGTTTGTAGTAGCTCTTTGAAACTTGACAAAATAAAGGAGTTCTCAGTTTTGTCTCTATGGTTTGTTTCCTCTTCAAGTAGCCCTAGGCACAGACTGTGGAAAGCACTTTCATTGAGAGGGGTTGCCAAGCTTCTATGAAATAACGAGTTTCCGAAATACCAGCAAATATTTTTTCACCCAATCTTGATAATACTTGGTGGTAATGATCAGTACACAAATCCCACTTGGCTCACCAAATTTTGTTCTTCTAGGTTGAAGCATTCGTCTACAGTAGCAGTTTTTATATTTAGGTTTTCCTCTGTTCTCTCCTATATAGAAAGATGAATTTGGAACTCTAAATCCAACATGGTTTGTAGTAGCTCTTTGAAACTTGACAAAATAAAGGAGTTCTCAGTTTTGTCTCTATGGTTTGTTTCCTCTTAAAGTAGCCCTAGGCACAGACTGTGGAAAGCACTTTCATTGAGATGGTTTGCCAATCTTCTAAGAAGTAACGAGATTCCCAAATACCAGCAAATATTTTTTCACCCAATCTTGATGATACTTGGTGGTAATGATCAGTACACTAATCCCACTAATCTCACCAAATTTTGTTCTTCTAGGTTGAAGTGTTCCTCTACAGTAGCAGTTTTTATATTTAGGTTTCCCTCTGTTCTCTCCTCTATATATAGATGAATTTGGAACTCTAAATCCAATATGGATTGTAGTAGCTCTTTGAAAATTGACAAAATAAAGGAGTTCTCAGTTTTGTCTCTATGGTTTTGTTTCCTTTTCAAATAGCCCTAGGCACAGACTGTGGAAAAGCACTTTCATTGAGAGGGGTTGCCAAGCTTCTAAGAAATAACGATTCCGAAATACCCGCAAATATTTTTTCACCCAATCTTGATGATAATTGGTGGTAATGATGAGTACACAAATCCCACTTGGCTCACCAAATTTTCTTCTTCTAGGTTGAAGCTTTCGTCTACAGTAGCAGTTTTTATATTTAGGTTTCCCTCTGTTCTCTCCCTATATAGATAGATGAATTTGGAACTCTAAATACAACATGGTTTGTGGTAGCTCTTTGAAACTTGACAAAATAAAGGAGTTCTCAGTTTTGTCTCTATGGTTTGTTTCCTCTTCAAGTAGCCCTAGGCACAGACTGTGGAAAAGCACTTTCATTGAGAGGGGTTGCCAAGATTCTAAGAAATAACGAGTTTCCGAAATACCAGCAAATATTTTTAAGCCAATCTTGATGATACCTGTTACTGATGATCAGTACACAAATCCCACTTGGCTCACCAAATTCTATTCTTCTAGGTTCAAGCGTTCGTCTACAGTAGCAGTTTTTATTTTTAGGTTTCCCTCTGTTCTCACCTATATAGATAGATGAATTTGGAACTCTAAATCCAACATGGTTTGTAGTAGCTCTTTGAAACTTGAAAAATGAAGGAGTTCTCAGTTTTGTCTCTAAGGTTTGTTTCCTCTTCAAGTAGACCTAGGCACACACTGAGGAAAAGCACTTTCATTGAGAGGGGTTGCCAAGCTTCTAAGAAATTACGAGTTTCCGAAGTACCAGCAAATATTTTTTTACCGAATCTTGATAATTCATGGTGGTAATGATCAGTGCACAAATCCCACTTGGCTCACCAAATTTTGTACTTCTAGGTTGAAGCGTTCGTCTACAGTAGCAGTTTTTATATTTAGGTTTCCCTCTGTTCTCTCCTATATAGATAGATGAATTTGGAACTCTAAATCCAACATGGTTTGTAGTAGCTCTTTGAAACTTGACAAAATAAAGGAGTTCTCAGTTTTGTCTCTATGGATTGTTTCCTCTTCAAGTAGCCTTAGGCACAGACTGTGGAGAGGCAATTTCATTGAGAGGGGTGCCAAGCTTCTAAGAAATTACGAGTTTCCGAAATACCAGCAAATATATTTTCACCCTATCTTGATGATACTTGGTGGTAATGATCAGTACACAAATCCCACTTTGCTCACCAAATTTTGTTCTTCTAGGTTGAAGCATTCGTCTACAGTAGCAGTTTTTATACATAGGTTTCATTTTCTTCTCTCCTATTTAGATAGATGAATTTGGAACTCTAAATCCAACATGGTTTTTAGTAGCTCTTTGAAACTTGACAAAATAAAGGAGTTCTCAGTTTTGTCTCTATGGTTTGTTTCCTCTTCAAGTAGCCCTAGGCACAGACTGTGGAAAAGCACTTTCATTGAGAGGGGTTGCCAAGCTTCTAACAAATAACGAGTTTCCGAAATACCAGCAAATATATTTTCAGCCAATCTTGATGATACCTGTTGCTGATGATCAGTACACAAATCCCACTTGGCTCACCAAATTCTGTTCTTCTAGGTTGAAGCGTTCGTCTACAGTAGCAGTTTTTATATTTAGGTTTCCCTCTGTTCTCTCCTATATAGATAGATGAATTTGGAACTCTAAATCCAACATGGTTTGTAGTAGCTATTTGAAACTTGACAAAATAAAGGAGTTCTCAGTTTTGTCTCTATGGTTGTTTCCTCTTCAAGTAGCCCTAGGCACAGACTGTGGAAAAGCACTTTCATTGAGAGTGGTTGCCAAGCTTCTAAGCAATTACGAGTTTCCGATATACCAGCAAAAATTTTGTCACCCAATCTTGATG